>NW_017672055.1:100419-218503 GCF_001879085.1 Nicotiana attenuata | reverse complement strand
ACATATCTTACTTTCTGGGTTGTTGAACCCCCCGATATGGCCATATCGATGATATATGAAGCTCAGAGTACAAAAGCCATTTGCCAGATCTGTGTTATGGACGGTTCTGACTATCTTCAAAGAGTCTAGAAATCTGTGCACGGTTACAACTCTGGGGGCAACCAAGTATTTGTGCCTCAACGGAACCTCATCCTTTCCAATGTAGCCAGCTATTTCCTCTAATGTCGGGGTAAGCTCAAAGTCCGAAAAATAGAACACATTATGTGCTGGGTCCCAACATGTAACCAGTGCTCTAATAATATCTCCCCGAGGCACAATATCGAGCAAACCGGTAAGCCCTTTCAAATGTTTCTTGACTGCATCTTGCCCTTCTCCGCCTAAATCGTTCCACCACAGACGTAACTCCAAAGGGATTTTATGCATGATTGAAAATAGTTCATTTTGAGTCGTGCTCATCCTGCACATTTATTAAGGTAATTTTAATCACTTATTTTGACCTAAAAGAGAAAAATGGCACAATCTGTTCAAATTGCCAATTTAAACAAACGGCCGGTATTGCGGATACGGCCTTTCAGCACTTCATAAAGAAGATTTTAACGTTGTGCCTGCTAACCGTTAGAAAATGACTCAGGGTGGCTGTTCTTGCAAAAACAGCCTTCCGGCACCCTTTTGGGGACATTCGGCTTATTTTAAACAAGAATGGCGGCACCCGACTTATTCATGATGAAATTAAAATTTTTGGCATTTTTTGGCTATTTTGAAAAAGGGGAGGTTGGACCCGACGAGGGTTGCCTACGTATCTCACATCCGGTGAGAATCAAACCAGCGTAGTTCGGGCAAACAAACTAGCTATTTTCAAAAACAAAACTCTTTTGTATTTTCTTTTCAACATCTTGAAAAATAAGAACCTTTTGTTTTTCCTCTCGCGAACTATTGCTAAAAATAAAAACTATTTGTTTTGCGTTTCAATTGGCACATAAACAAATTATTTAAAATAATAAAAAAAAATATTTTAGTTTTCCTTTTCCATTGACATCAAACACTTCTCTTATTTTCTCAAAAATCCGGCAGAGTTTTGGCACTACTTGGACATTGGTTTTTCTAATATAGGAAATTAACTCTCTACACTGCTATTTTCTCTTTTGGTTTTTCCAATTTTTCCCAAATATTCAAAGTCGGTCAGCATGCGGGTCCCAAATAGATAAATGCACAAGTAGGATGCAGCAGGATGGTCCATTATTCCGGGTACACCTGTCCTAGACGGACCCAACCCCTGTGTTGAGTCCCCTAAGTCAAAATGCACGTGATGCGGATAAGCGTTCCTACTAGGGATCCGGCATGGGGTCAAGTTATTCTATGTTCAAAACCTGGGTATATGTTCTAGACTGTGTACCCGAGCGGACAACTCGAGCCGAGGAGGGAGCTACGTACCGGGAACCAAAAGGCCATCCGGCTTAGTAACTTGTCCGGCCTCTTTCTTATTTCAGGGTATTGACACTAACAGAATAGGGAGTCTCAACCAGTAAGCACATCCCCGGAGGTGAGAAGAGAAGGGTTTCGGCACAGTTTATATACAGTTCAGATAATATCAAAGCGGTAAAAAACAACATTTTGCACATTTAGCATGAAACATGTAGGAAAATCAGATAAAGCCAAATACAACAATATATCTAAGCTCGAATTCTGAACCCTGAACCAAAGTTCTGGGTTCATGTCCCCAGCAGAGTCGCCAGAGCTGTCACACCTCCTTTTTCACTACTCCCGCGAGGGCGTAAGGAGTTTTTCCACTTAAAGGACAATCGGAACGGGATTTGTTATTAAAGTTCAGAGTCGCCACTTGGGAGATTTATGGTGTCCCAAGTCACCGGTTGAATCCCGAACCGAGGAAATTATGACTCTATTAACAGTCCGTGAACCAGAAATCCGAGTAAGGAATTCTGTTAACCCGGGAGAAGGTGTTAGGCATTCCCGGATTCCGTGGTTCCAGCACGGTCGCTCAACTGTTGTAATTGATTTTATCTGATTTCAAATCATGTTCTAACTTATGTGCTTTTTATTAGTAAACCGCTTTTATTGTTATTTTTAATAAGAATTGCAACGTCGTGAAAATGCGTCTCGAACCACGTCGCACCAGTGCACCCGTGATTGTCAACACATTTCAACTTCGTTGAGATTTGGATTTGGGTCACATAAATGTGCACCCACATTTAGGAAGGTAATATTATTAAAATACGCGCCTAAAGCAACTACGCGTTTATTATCTTTGGGGAAGACCGTGAAATTCGCTAAACTGTCCGCCGAATTCTAAGTATTTTTTATACATAACATTTATTGAGGGCCCCGCATTTGTATTTCAATTGGCGAGGCTCGTCTCATTTATTATTTAAAAGGCAAATCTAAAGTAGACTACGATTTTCTATTTAGTTGTCTCTATCAATACAAGAAAAATCCTAATTAATTAACATATTTGAAATATCCAAAAGTCTATAAGTCAATTCCCCACAATTAGGCCCAATAACTGAATGAATAGAACAAAACATATCTAGCAGGTATTTCAAAGCAATTCATGTTTCCTTTTTAAAAAGGGCGGGACTGCCTGGGCCCAGAACAAATTCAAAGGCCCACTCTCACTTTTAATTTGGAGCCAGTAAATATGATCAGTAACCAAACTAGTGTAAACTTCACTTGATCTATCTTGAATAAGCTCAACTATTTTAAATGGTCTTCTATATGAATCCAGACAGGCGTATTGCGTTTTTATTTCTTCAGGCGTGATTTGCGACTAAACATTAGCTAATTCATTAACCCTTGATTGTCAAGACCTTACCATTAACTGATATTTCAAATGAATACATTAACTGAAATATATAGGAAGTTGTATATTCCAATGCTAAGCTACAACTATCACAAGAGTTCAACTACATTTACTGAAGATACAAGCTAAAAAAAAATGAATCCAGATCTGGAATTTAACAGTCCAGTTACTACAAAACAGTTTCAGTCCAATAAGTTCCAATTTACACGTACAAAATTATTTAAACAGTTCCTAAATTGAAAATTCCAGGCCAAATCAAACAGTTCTTCAATAACTAACTTCCATACATGCTGATTCATTATCCAACGTCACTTGAGTCTAGTGACATACCTGGAAATTGAGATATAAGTGAGAAGGAG
Organism: Nicotiana attenuata; assembly: GCF_001879085.1. NCBI lineage: Eukaryota > Viridiplantae > Streptophyta > Magnoliopsida > Solanales > Solanaceae > Nicotiana > Nicotiana attenuata. The sequence goes on along the minus strand of NW_017672055.1, from coordinate 215,329 downwards.
AGGAGATCAGCTAATAATTGAGCAATTAGCAGTATTACAGCAGGTCACAGCAGCAGGAAGATAATGTGAGATCAAAAATGATAATCCCAAGCCCAGTGATAAGCAAAACAGCATCAGATTAATCCAAGTAAACTCGCAAATAGACACGAATACACTTAAAACTTCCAACAGGCCAGAACTTAGCCCTAAACTAGCTCAATTGGACCCCAAAACCCACCAAAACTTAACCTCAAATGCCAGACTTGGAGCTAAGAAAGCTGGAAATTAAACTGAAAATTTCAATGAAACAGTGACTGTCTTTTTTTGGTTTTTCTATTAAAATTTCTATTGTTTTTTGGATTTTTGGACGTTTGAATTTCAAAAGCTAGATCTGAAAGTTGAAGAATACACTTTCGGGGGGAGGGGGGGGAATTTAGAGGCTGAAAAAAAACTTCTTCTACAAGGCAAATGAATGCCTATTTATAGGTGAACTTAGGGTCCAATTTCAGATTTTCACTTTACCCATTAGTCCCTATTTAAATTCTATTTTTTACCCTTTATTTTCTGACTTGTTACACAAGTTACTGCCCTAAGTTTACTGAATCCTATACTAAAGTCCTATTCTAGAAGGCCCTACGGTGTTCTTTTAGCTATATAATACCTATACTACCCTTGCCTTAGTTTTGAATTTACCAATCTTAATGAAACTACCCTTTTCCATGCCTAAACTACCCTTTGAACCCTCTTGGAATTACTGAGCTAAACCAGACCATTCCCCTATTACCCTAGTAACTGGTCAAGAACTAACCGTGGTTAAACAAGATCCTATCCTATTCAGCTATAACCAGACCAAACTAAACTAAACCTAACAGCTAATTAATACCAAATACTGAATTAAGGCATTACCGATGATAATTACTGATTAAACTAGAATAAACTAAACTAGACTAACTAAAATTAACAAATCAAACATTAAAAAAAAAATTAAAATCAACAAAGCCTAAACAGAATCGACTAAGACGGATAATAAAGGATTAAGGACTATAACAATGAACCATAAACTGAAACCAAACATTTATCAAGACGGATTCAAAACGAAAAATTAAACTAATACCTAAAATTAACAAGACAGGATTAAACCAATCAAACAAAATTAAACTAAAGCTAAGAATAATTACAAGAGCAAGATGAAACACATATTGAACAGAATCAAAACAGAATCGAACAAAAACTTACTAATTTTGAGCATTTGACTGACTATCTTCGAATTTGGCTTTCAGTTAATGTCGCGTGTTTATTTCGTCTGAAATAAACATGTAACATTAGCTAACAGTCAATCGAGCATTTGAGTCTCCAAACAGACTTGATTTCGAAAAACCCTAGATTAGCGATTTGACAAATTCCAGAGATATTCGACGGAAACCAAGTGGAAATTTGGGATGAGGGAAGAGAGGGGATGATTTGGTGCTAATTTGGCTGACTTTGGATGAGTTACCGTTTTGGTCGGATTTTCGATTGAGGATTCGAGAAGTTTGGCTAGGATTTGGGGGAAGCGGTTTTGGGGGTTGGAAAGAGGAAGACGAGAGGAATAAGGGGTGTATTTTTGGAGTGGTTTTGGAGCTTCGCCGCAGTACACGGCGGTTACGGCGCTAGGGTTTGAATTATTTGAGACGTTTGGGTGATGTTTGAAAGAAACCAATAGCAGATATGGAATGGGGAGGTGACGAAGAGGACATGGTGTAAATTTCAGGGCCATTGGACAACCGCCGCCGGCGGAGGCGATTTCCGGCTGGCGGCGTGCGGTGGTAGGCGACGGAGGGTTCTCTGAAGTGTGAGAGATGAGAGGCAGGGGGGTCTGAAGGGGGGGGGGTATCGTTTAGGACAGTTATATAATTATGGACGTAGGCTTCTCGACCGTTAGATCTTGTAACCTCGACGGTCCAGATTTAACAGGCCGAAACGACGTCGTTTTGGGACGGGGGCAGGCCGGGTTAGGGAATGAGTATGGACCAGGCGGGTTTCAGGGGTTTATTTTGGGCCTGGGGGATTGATTTAATACCTGGGCTTCGAATTTATTGACAATGGCCTAATTCAAGGCAGCCTTCTTATTATATTTTGTTTGTTTTCTTGTATTTATTTATTTTGCTTTTTGTATTTTATTTTGTATTTTTGTATTTATTTATTTTCCGATTTTATAAAATGCTACAATAAAACTAAAAACAAATTGACTCTAACAATTATATTTCCTAATTAATTCTTAAAGAGAAATGCAAACTAATACCACAAAATGCAAAATGGACCATTTTTGTTATTTTCTTAACATTTTGTTTTAATACTAAAATATGAAATTAAATCCTAAATGCAAAAATGCATATTTTTGTATTTTCATATGAATTAAAATGCACAAATAAAAATGCAACAATTACCAAAAAAAAATGCCACAAAATTCACGAAAAATTACAAAATACTAAAGAAATTGTTTTGTTTGAAATTTTTGGAATTATTGCTTAGGGCAAAAATCACGTGCTCACAATTGTCACTTAAATTGGAAAAACTTCCTTTATTATACCCTCTCCTACGGGGTGTAGTAGTCAAAAAGGAGGTGTGACAGCTCTGGCGACTCTGCTGGGGACAAGAACCCAGAACTTTTGGTTCAGGGTTCAGAATTCGAGCTCAGTTAAATTGTTATATTTGGCTTTATCTGATTTTGTTACATGTTTGGGCTTAATGTGCTAAATGCTTTAGCGCTTTGATATTTGTTGAATTGTATATAAACTGTTACGAATCCCTTCCTCTCTCTGAGTCTTCTACATCATCGAGAAGGGTGCACTTCGTGTAGCTTCTCTTCTGTTTAGAGTCTTTTCCCATTTAGAACGAGGTTTGGATAAGTTGCTAAGCCAGCGGAGCTTCTGTATCCCCGGTACGCTGCCTCCCCCTCGGCTCGAGTTGTCCGCTCGAGTAAGCCAGGTCTAGACCAATAAACCTAGGGTTTAAACCTAGAAGAACAGAACCTCATGCCGGATCCCTAGGAGGAACGTTTGTTTGCATCATGTGCATTTGACGTAGGGGACTCAACACAGGGGTTGGGTCCGTCTAGGACAGGTGACCTGAAATGAAAAGACCATCCTGATTCATCTTACGTGCTACTTGTGCATTCATTTGCTTTGGATTTGCATGTTGACCGGCTTGTATATAATGAGAGAAAATTGAGAAAAATAGCAGTGTTAGGGCTAAGTGAGGTTAACCACTTGTTTGGAAAAAACCGATGCCCAAATAGTACCGAAATGCTGCCGGATTTTTGAAAAATGAAAAAAATAGAATATTTGAAAAGAAATGAAAAGATCTTTTAACAACTATTAGGTTTTGACAAAACTGACCGAACTACGCTGGTTTGATTCTCACCGGATGTGAGATACGTAGGCAACCCTCATCGGGTCCAACCTCCCTTTTGCAAAAATAGCCAAAAATGCCAAAAATTTAGTTTTTTGTCAAAATAAGTCGGGTGACGCCATTCTTGTTTAAAATAAGCCGAATGTCCCCAAAAGGACGCCGGAAGGCTATTTTTGCAAGAACGGCCACCCTGAGTATTTTTAAATGGTTTGCGGGCACAGCCTTAAAATCTCCCTCCCTGAAGTGCTGAAAGGTCGTATTTGCAAAACCGAGTCTTTGTTTTCTTAAATGAAAATTTTGAAAAATAGTCGCTTTTTCTTTTAAGTCAAAATGAGTCATTAAATAGCCATTTAAATAGCCACATTTTTCCTTTTAGGTTAAAATAAGTCATTAAATTCCTTTAAATAAATGTGCAGGATGACTACAGTTGACATTGAAACCTTCTCAGTCCTGAGTGAGATCCCTTTGAAGCTTCACATGTGGTGGAACGACTTAGGAAAAGGTAGCAGGGAAACAATGGTAAAGATTCTGGGTGGCCTCGTCGGACTGTTGAACATTAAGCCAAGAATGGATATTATTGAAGCATTGGTACCTTTTTGGGACCCAACTCGTAACGTATTCCGATTCTCGGACTTCGAGCTTACACCCACACTAGAGGAGATGGCGGGATATGCGGGTCTTAACGGAAACCTCAGGGGTCGATATCCATTGGCGCCGAGACCGGTAACCCTTCACAGATTTCTGGATTTATTGAATATTAGTGGGGACATTCAAGATAAGCATCTAGCAGAAGGGTGTTGCACACTCCATTTCTTATACCACCGATACAGCAACCCGCGAGGTTTCGAGGAGCCTAACACCGGTTTGACACACGCCGGGAACAAAGATAAATGGGAGGCCCGGCGGGGATTGGCTTTCATGGTAGCTTTTCTGGGGGTCGTGATCTGTCCACGAAAAGACGGTCACATAGATATTGGCCTTGTGGGAATGTTGGATGTTGCTATAAAGAAGTCTAAAAGCACGGTGGTTCCCCTGATTGTGGCAGAAATGTATCGAGCTTTGACCTTATGCCGAGAGGGTATAAAATTCTTTCAGGGTTGTAATTTGTTGTTACAGTTATGGATACAGGAGCACCTTTGTCATCGCACAGGGGTATATGAACTATGGTTTAACCGGGCTGAGTTGTATCGAGGAGTTTGGAACCCGGGTAACACGTATTGAGTTCCCCGAGGGCACCGAGGCTTGGCTATCCTGTTTGAGATCTTTGACTGCGGATAAAGTTGAATGGGCTTTCGGGTGGCTTCCCGCTACTGAGGATGTGTACACATCGGCAGAAGTACCTTATATTCTTTTGATGGGCATTCGAAGCATCCAACCTTACGCTCTTTAACGAGTTCTGAGGCAACTAGGAAGATTCCAAACTGTTCACAATGATGAAGACCTGAGCGGACAAATCATTGAGTTAGGTCCAAAAGCTGCATTTCCGGAAGGAAAAATCCGACAAATATGGAACGAGTGCAGGTACCTTGAGCCTAAGACTATAGTACAGGATCGGGCTAAAGGCGAAGTAGACCCCAAATACTTGACATGGTTCGGCAAAAGGTTTCAGATTCCCGAGAGACCCGCCAAAAGTCCACATGTACAACAATTCACTTACGGAGCCCAGGTACAATGGGATTGGCTAGCCAAGGAAAAGGAATACCGGGCCAGGATAGGTGACAAAAAGAAATTGACTCAAGAGAATGAGGTTCTTAAAGAGCAAATCCGACAAACGAAAATAGCTGCTAAAAATCAAGAAAGAAGTCGGTCTGATGAGAGAGTGAAAATGGGCTGAAAAAGCAGGTCTTAGAGGGCCAAGATGAGTTGGAGAAATCTGAGGAGAATATGGCAAAACTCCGGGCACAATGGGCAAAGAAGACAGAGGAAAGAGCCCAATTTTTGCAACAAATGAAAAGAAACTATGAGGGAACCATTGCTAATTTGAAAAGAAAGACGAACACCCTTGAAGATAAAGCAGCCCAGCAGGACAAAGAATTTCAGGCTGAAAGGGAACAGTGCTATAGGCTAATGGCCGAGATGGAGAAAGAAATAAAGCTGTTGCAAGACCATCATTTCCACGACTCCCAGGTGTTAGAAGCTCGCAACCAGCAGATAAGCCGACTACTCTAGGAAAAAGGCCAGATCAGGGAAAGAATTAGAGGCATTGCAGATTATATTGTCATGAAATGCCAAGCCGGCGAAAGGATGGGTCGTACCACTTTCTTTGCTACAGTGATGATATTTGTTCGTCAGGTTATGAATGATTTGGAGCAGTTACAAAGGGGTCTTGCACGTAGGCCCGCGTCGATGCCGAATGATGCCCCGTGGGCCCCAGGATTTGAAGCTTTGATGTACTCTTGATCTAGTTTTAATCATCGAGTCTGTATTTTGTTATTTTGAGTCTGTTTTTGTAGTTTCCTTTTCAAGAAAACAAGTAATCTAGTAGCTTTGTAATCGGGGTTTTATTAATGAAATTTGAAAAATTCCAAAATTATTTCCTTATTTTTGCGTTTATTTGCAAGAACTACGCTTAGTCTGATTCATGCGGGGTCATGATACGTAGGCAATCTCCATAGGATTCGACCGTAACCAAAAAAAAGGAAAAAAGAAGAAGAAGAAGAAGAAGAAGAAGAGAGAAAGTGAAAGGAAAAACAAGAGAGGAAAGGGAAAGAAAAGAGCGGAAAAACAATGAAAGAAAAAGAGAAAATGAAAGAAATTCGAGGAAAGGAGGGAATAGGAACAAGAAAAACCAAGGCAAAAGTGAAAAGAAGAAAAGAAGGAAAAGAGAGAGAAAAGTTGCATAGGGAAACAAAAGAAAGGCCGGGATGACGCAAGCAGCCGAGCAAATGCATAATAGAAACGGTTAACTGCTTAGGTGCATTCACTCCCCAATGTGCGGTTACCAATCTGTTGAAGCCCTAATCTCTAACAAAATTATTGTTGATGTTGAGTCCAGGCAGGTGGTTAGTTGATCGGCATTCTGGCAACCCACTCCTACAATACCCGGTCTAAGAACAAGTCAAACATGGTCACTCAGGAAATAGAGGCAAGCATCGTTGACCCGTCGAGAGAGGAGGAAGAAGTGGATGTTAACGCAATGAAAGAGGAGATGTATAAGTTGAAGCAACAAATGGCCGAAATGTATCAGGCCTGGTCAAAGGGACATCCACCACCGGCTTACCCTGCTAACCCTACTTACGTCCTACCGTTGGCTCAGCCTCAGGAGCCCCCTACTGTGAACTCATCTCCAGCATTTCCTACTTATCAACAGTGCTATGGAACCACCTCTCAAACACCACCACCTCCACCACCCAAACAAATCCCGTACCCACCTCCGCCAGTTTCTCCTGTGTTTGTGGCACCCCACCCGCTGCATTACACCGATCATCTAGTGAACCACTATTTCAGACTCATGACAACCATTACTACCCTCCAGAGCCCACCTTTGAAGCTCCTGAACCATATTCCTACACCCCTCACTTTGAGCTCCCGGCAGAAACTAAAATGCCACTTAAGAGCCCGGAGCAGGAAGAGATGTTTCGAAAAGTAAAAAGCCTGGAGCAATCCTTCAGGAACATGCAAGGACTAGTGGCCAAGTCAGTGTGGCTTATAAGGGTTTATGTCTGTTCCCAGATGTTCAGCTACCAGCAGGGTTCAAGATGCCTAAGTTCGATTTGTATGACGGACATGGTGATCCGGTAGCACATTTGAGAGGGCTTTGCAGTAAGATGAGAGGGGCGGGTGGAAAAGATGAGTTACTGATGGCGTACTTCAGCCAGAGTTTGAGTGGGTCTGCATTACAATGGTATACACGACAGGACCACGGCAGGTGGTACACTTGGGACGACCTGGCGCAAGCGTTCGCTTGTCACTTTCAGTACAATCTTGAAATCATTCCAGACCGTCTGTCACTGATAAAGCTCGAGAAAAAGCCCGGGGAAAGCTTCAGAGAATATGGGTTCCGTTAGAGAGAGCATGCCGCGAGGGTTGACCCTCCAATGAAAGAAAGCGAGATGGTTGATTACTTCTTGCAGGCTTTGGAGCCCACCTACTACGGTCACTTAGTGTCAGCAGTGGGAAAATCTTTCAACGAGGTAGTAAAACTGGGAAGTATGGTGGAGGAGGGGCTTAAATCCAACAAAATCATGAGCTATTCGGCAATAAAGGCAACTACCTAGGCTATCCAAAGCGGCACCGGAGGAGTATTGGGGAAAAAGAAGAAAGAAGATGTTGCGGTAGTTGAATCGAGGGCTTGGTCCAGGGGCCCATTACCATATTATAACCCGCCTTGACCCCATCACCAAACCTACCCACACACTCCATATAGCCCACCACAACACTATTACCCACCTCCTGATCCCCACTTCTCTGTCCACCACGCCTAGACATACCCCCAACCTCCTACCCACGCGCAATGGCGCGCACCCACCCCACAAAATACTTACCCAGCTGCCCAAAACACCTACCCACCTCCAAGAGCCAACAAGAACCCCCATGGAACAGGTTTTCGGGCTAACCAGACTTTCAAGCAAGAGAGGATGCAGAAACAGAAGACTTTCACCCCTTTGGGAGAGTCATACACCAGTTTATTTCATAGGCTAAAGCAGTTGGGAATGTTGAGTCCAATTGAAGCTAAATTACCAAATCCCCTTCCAAGAAATCTCGATCATTCATTAAGTTGTGAGTATTGTTCGGGGGCACGACGCGGAGAAGTGTTGGAAATTGAAAACGGCCATCCAGGAGCTCATTGATACCCGCCGAATTGAGGTACAAGCCCCGGAGACGCCTAACATCAATCAGAACCCACTGCCAGCCCATCACGAGGCCCGTATGATTGAGTTAGTACAAAAGGGAGAGCATAAGAGGCCTTCACAAACCGTAATGATGATCAGGGCTAGTGAGGACAGACTGAATGAGAAGCCAACTAGTGGGAGGACATTGATCAAGGTAGAAGAGACAGTTAGTGAACCGGTTGCAGTGGTACAGAAGGAGTCTTCGAACAGTGTTGCAATAAAACAAGAACCAGTTGTGGTGGTGAAGAAGGAGTCTTCGAGCAGTATTGCAGTAAAACAAGAGCCAGCTAAAGTGGGGGTGTCGGGGGTAGTTGCCAAGCCCGTTGTGATCGTGAAAGGTGTTCGCACAGAGCCGGTTATCATCAAGCCAATAACTCAGTTACCAGTAATCAGTGAAAAGGCCGTTCCATGGAATTACGGCCGAGTGATAGTAATGTATAAGGGGAAGGAAGTCAAAGAAGAAGTTTGTGAAACTCATAGGCTTACTTGCTCAGGAAGATGTTTTGTCCCTGAAGAGCTGAGAAAAGCTAAAACTGCCAAAGATAATCCATTGCCAGTAAAGAATGCCGTAACTGAAGAAGAAGTAGAGGAATTCTTGAAGAAGATGAAAGCGCAAGATTACTCCATTGTAGAACAGCTGAGAAAGACCCCGGCACAGATCTCACTGCTATCATTATTGATCCATTCGGACGAGCATCGCCGGGCATTGAAAATTTTGAATGAAGCCCATGTTCCGGATAAGATGTCTGTGAACCACCTAGAGAAAATAGCAAACAAGATTTTCGAAGTTAACAGGGTTACATTCTCTGATGATGAGCTGCCTTTGGAAGGCACTGAGCATAATAGGGCACTCTACCTCACGGTGAAATGTGAAGACTCTGTGGTCACCCGGGTGCTGATCGACAACGGGTCCAGCGCAAATAACTGCCCTCTCTCCACCCTGGATAAATTAAAGGTGGACAGTGAGAGAATCCACAAGAATAGCATTTGCGTGCGAGGATTTGATGGAGGAGGAAAGGACTCAGTTGGGGACATAGTGTTGGAACTGACAATAGGACCGGTTGAATTTACTATGGAGTTCCAAATGCTCGACGTGGCTGTTTCTTACAATCTCTTGTTAGGCCGACCCTGAATTCATGCGGCAAAAGCAGTGCCATCAACCCTGCACCAGATGGTCAAATTCGAGTGGGACCAGCAGGAAATTGTGGTGCATGGGGATGATTATTCGTGTGTTCTAGGTAATACCATTGTGCCTTTCATAGAAGCTGAGGACGACAAAGGTCCATGGGTTTATCAAGTCTTGGACACGGTACTAGTTGAAAAGATCCCGGAAGGAGAGTGTATTCATGTGCCAAAGGTAACGGCTGCGTCCGTCATGGTGGCTTCGGAAATGCTGAAGAACGGATTCGTACCTGGAAAAGGTTTGGGTGCTTCTTTGCAAGGCATCATACAGCCGATATCTCTTCCTGGAAACCTGGATACTTTTGGTTTAGGCTTCAATCCCACTGCTGCGGACATAAGGCGAGCTAGAAAGATGAAAAAGAAAGCATCGACCCTTCCAAAACCTATTCCCCGCCTTTCCCGTTCCTTTGTCAGGCCTGGTACTAAGAAGCGCCCAGCAACAGCAGCGCCTAATTCCGTGGTTGAACCCGACAAGGAGTTGATCAAGAGGTTTGAGCAGCTGTTTGAGGAAGTGAATGTGTTGGAGGCAGGAGAAGCAAGGCAGATGTGCAGTTCGTGGGGCCCCATGCAAAGCTTAATAATTGGAAAGCTACTCCCCTTCCTACCCGGAGGGAGTCTTGGTAGTTAGTTTTGATTTCCTTTCAGTTTAATTTGGATTATTTCCAAGGTTGTAATTCAGATGCTATGTTCCGTCCGTTTGGATGAGTTAAACCTTGTTATCTTAAATTTTAATGAAATGCAATTTCCTTCCTTTTTCATTCCTGATAGTTTTATTTGTCTTTCTTTTCCTTCTTGTACAGTCCCTTTTATGCTGGTTTCAGTGATGTGTCATGCATGAGGAGTCTTTGGCCCAGTCTTAAATGCCAATCTAACTCTGAAATAATAATACAAGAAATTGAGTATGATGACGAAGTAGAATATGATGATGAGGAAGCCTTTGAGGAAATCAGTAAAGAATTAAGTCACTTTGAAGAAAAACCTAAACCTAACCTGAATGACACAGAAGAATCAACTTAGGGGATCAGGATAATGTATGGGAAAAGGAAATAAGTGTCCATCTGGAACCACAGCTCAGAGAAGAGATAATTAAAACATTGCTTGAGTACAAAGATATTTTTGCATGGTCATATGACGATATGCCGGGTTTAAGCACTGACTTGATGGTCCACAAATTACCCACCGACTCAGCATTCCCACCTGTCAAGCAAAAGCTAAGGAAATTTAAAACAGATATGAGTGTAAAAATCAAAGAAGAGGTCACCAAGCAGTTTGAGGCAAAGGTCATCCGGGTCACGCGGTATCCCACCTGGTTAGCCAATGTTGTGCCTGTGCCAAAGAAGGATGGAAAGACCACAGTGTGCGTTGATTACCGTGATCTCAATAAGGCGAGTCCAAAAGACAACTTCCCACTGCCGAACATCGACATCTTAATTGATAATTGTGCAAAACATGATATTAGTTTCTTCGTGGATTGCTACGCGGGTTATCACCAGATTTTGATGGATGAGGAAGATGTAGAAAAGACGGCATTTATCACGCCCTGGGGAACGTATTGTGATAGGGTCATGCCATATGGTTTAAAGAACGCAGGAGCAACATATATGAGGGCGATGACCACCATGTTTCATGACATGATACACCAGGAAATTGAGGTCTACGTGGACGACGTGATCATAAGGTCAAGGAAGCAGTGTGACCATGTCAAGGACCTGAGGAAGTTTTTTCAGAGGCTCCGCAGATACAACTTCAAGCTTAATCCAGCGAAGTGTGCATTTGGTGTCCCGTCTGGGAAACTGCTGGGGTTCATGGTAAGTCGACGCAGTATTGAGTTAGACCCGTCCAAGATCAAAGCCATTCAAGAGCTGCCGCAGCCAATGAACAAAACAGAGGTGATGAGCTTGCTTGGAAGGTTAAATTATATCAGCAGGTTCATTGCTCAGCTCACGACGACTTGTGAGCCTATCTTTAAGCTGTTAAAGAAGGATGCTGCGGTCAGATGGACCGATGAATGTCAGGCAACATTTGACAAGATTAAGGTAAGGTCCTTACATGATTCACAGGGTGCTAACAGGAGGGGCACTCATACTTGCAGAAATGGACGGAGAAATTTTGCCAAAACCAATCAATTCAGACGCAGTTAAAAGATATTATGCTTAGATGTTTACATTCACATGATGTAATTGAACTACGCTTGACCTGATTCTCGTTTAAGAGGGGATAAGTAGGCAGCCATGTGGGGTTCGGTCATATCATAACAAAATTTCCATTTCCCGCTAAGATCAGAAACTGGGGCAGAATTTTGAGGAGGACCCTCAAAATTCCAGAGCAAGTTGAGCTTACGTCATCGATGCCAGAGAGTCAGAAATTGGCTAAGAAATTGGGGCAGAATTTTGAGAAGGGTTCTCAAAATTCCGAAGAAAGTTCAACAAGTTCGTTGCTCGCAAACGGCTGAAGGATCATCTACCAAACTGGGGCAGAATTTTAAGGAGGACCCTCAAAATTCTAATACAAGAAAGCTGCTGTGAGCACGTGATTTTTGCCTCGCTTGAACTATTCCTATAAAACTCTTAAAAATTAGGATTTCTCTTTAGTGTTTGAATTTAGGGAATTAATTGCATGATTCTTGTTTTGTTTGCATTTTTAATTGGCATAATTCATAAAAAGTACAAAAATGACACATTTGCATTAGAACCCAATTTTATATTTTTTTAGATTTACTAGTTAATTAACATTGCAAAAATAAGATGAAAATAACAAAAAATGGTTCTCTTTGCATTTTACTTTTAATTTTTGATTTTTTTCTCAGTTTTCTTTTAAATTAGGGATTAGTGAGTTTCTGAAATTAAGTAGTTTAATTCTAGAGTTAAAATCAGGTCTTTGTTCATTTTAATTTTTAAACAAAAATCAAGAGAAAAATAAGTAAAAGAAAACGAAAGAAAATTAAAGAAAAATAATTGTCTTAATAAAATGCCTAATTTTTGGGCCAGCCCAAGTCTTTGAACCCCTGAACCCGTTTAAAACCATTCAAACCCGGCCCAAATCACCCCAATCCGGTCCAGCCGCCCCCGTCCCAAAACGACGCCGTTTGAACTCTAGGTAATCTCGACCGTCTAGGTTTTTAATCTAACGGTCGAGAAGTCCCTTCTATTAAGTATATAAATGTCGGAATCCATACCCCCCTACCCCCTCATTCGTCTTTCCAAAACCCTAATACACAAACCCTAGCCGCCTCTAGTTCCCCATTCGGCTCCGCCGTGAACCGCCGGCCGGAAATCGCCTCTGCCGGCGGCGACACCCCAAATAACCCCAAACTAACACCACTGAATCCTCTCCCTCTCCTCTTTCCAAAGCTCCAAACATCATTCCTCAAATCCAAGCCAAGCTTCTCGAATCTTCAAAAGCAGTGTCGCTGCCTCCGCCGCCCACGGCGGCGCCGCCATCCTTTCCCCACCAAATTAACACCATAGTTTCCTCTTTATCTCCCCGTTCCATATCTACACTTCTCTCCTCTCAAATCTTAGCCCGTCTCTTCGAATTTCAAATTGAAGATTCCGGCCTAAACCCTAAATCCTCCAAATCTCACCAAATTGACACCATATGACCTCCTCACTTCCCTCGTGCCGAATCCAGCATCAGTAGCCTTCGAGTTTCATCGGAATTGTTCGAATTTCAAATTTGAGAAACGGCAAGACCCTAGAAGTTACATCAGTGAGTTTCTTGAATTAATTTCTCTCCCATGACTGCTTTTTTGCTTCATGATTAATTGATTTGGATTTTTGTTTTTATCCGTTTGGGGGTCAGTAATCCTTCTTTGTTTTTATTTGTTCATTTCGTCTTGTTTTGAGTTCTAATAATCGATAACATGAATTTGTTCATTTAATTTTGTCATTAGTCTGAGCATAGTTCTTGTTCATTAATCAGTGTTCTAGATTTTAGTTTAAGTTTTTGGTTATTCGGTGTAAGTTAGTAAGTTTTCTTCTCATTCAATTAATTTTTTTTCTTTCTTCATGTTAATTGATTTTGTTTTGTTTTAGTCTTTACTTTTGGTTTAATTTTGTTCTTTTTTTTTGGCTTTGTTGTGCTGTTGGTTTGATTCTGGGTTTGGTTTTGGTTGAGTGCCTCATGACTTGTTACTGATAATTTGACCTTAGTTCGTTTGAGTTGCTGATTTGTTTAGTGAATAAAATTAGTTTTGGTTAACAGTTTTAGTTAGAAGTAATTTCCATTTTTTCTGATTAAGTAGGTTGCCTAGTTCCAATAGTTAGGTTTTCTTTTGTAATTAGGATTTCTATTAGTTGTTTGGATAGCTAAAAATTTCCAGCATTGGTTTGTTTAACCATGATCAATTTGGACCAAGTAAAAAGGGCTGGGATCAATTAGTATAGGTTGGTAAATTCAGAATTCAAATTAAGGGTAATATAGGTAATTCAAAGTAGGGAATCCTGCAAATAACTGATTTGGAAACCCCTAGAACATTCTAGATGGGGTTCCAATTAGTGTTTTAGGAACTTAGTAGTGTGACTTGAGCAACAAGCTAACAAATAAAGGACTAATCAGTTGAAAATTTGAAAATAAAAGAGGGACTTAGATGTAAATAGAAATCTGAAGGCAACCCTAGGCTTTGCCTATAAAAAGGCATGCCTATTGCCTTGTTTAACAAGTTTTGAAGACCTGAAAATTCTCAAAAAGTTTCAGATCTAAAATTCCCCCCAAAAAGGTTCCCTAAGCCTTGAACATTCTGAAATTGGAGAGAGATTAGAGAGAGCAAAAAATACACAAGAACTGGAGAGCTTTTACAGAGTCTGAAATCCGAGTCTTTGAAGAATTGAAGAGCTGAAAATCGAAAGAATTAAGAGCTAAAAACATAGAAAAATGAAAGACGGCTGGGAAAAACAAAAGAAGAAATCACTGTTTTGTTGAATTCTGATTATAGTTTTTTTTTTTTTAGGTTTTTACTCCAAAATAATTCTGGTTCATTTTGGGAATTTGAGATGGTTTGATCTTGAGCTTGAAAAGGTTTTTGGCCTGAGCTTTGTCGAAGTTCACTGATATCATTGATTTGGGACTGATTTTAGTGGTTTTAATTCCTGAAAATTTGCTGGGTTAGCTGTTTGTTTGAAGTTGTTTTCCGGGCTGTGTTACCTCATTTTTGAGTTCAAAAAAGTCATTCTGCTGTTCACTCCTTGGCTGCTAGGGGTTGAGTTCATTCTGGTTGGCTGTTGTTGCTGATTCTGCTGTGTATTTGCTGATCAGTCACCCCTGTTTTCTTTCCATTTTCCAGGTACATGTTCTAAGTCTATCATGATGTAGCTCTCAGTTGGGAATGAGAATGAAAGCCATGCTGATTCCTTTTACTTTATGTGTCCATTCGAATCTATATAGTACATTTAGCCTTGTTGATTATATAGATCGTCATGTTATGTAATTAATTAGAGACTGTTTTGAACTCATGAGATACAGTTGGATCAGCTGGTTCTGTTAGTTGTAGTGAAGGCTGATCTAGCAATCTATACTAGCTAAATACAGGGTTTGGTTCTAGTACATATATGGTGTATTGTTCTTTTGGTAGTTTACTGTATGCAGCAGGTTGAAATTCGACGCATGAAGTTCATGAATATTTTGGTATTGATTGTTCCATGTTTAGATATATTGATAAAAGGAACGCAGGTTTATTTTAGGGGTTAATCTATGGTTCTGTGATTAGGAGATTACATTAATTGATAAGTTGACTCAAGTCTACTTGTTAAGGTTCTGATAATATTGAAGCATGCCTATTTCAATTCGAATTTTTGATTAATTAATAGCTTCTCATTTGCCGTGAATATGATAGTTAATTAAGGTTTGTATCTCTTTATGAAGCTTAGTGCTTCCAATATTCAAAGAGTCTCGTGGTGCCTGAGACTCGAACTCGAGTTCCTCATTCAAAAACAAGGACAGTATATCTTCAGGAATTTGGGCTCACCCTTGGGCCCAAGTAGAATATTTGCTTTCAAATGTGCCCAATTTGTTCGCATTGGGTTGTTAATACATAGACTGTTTTTCTTTGACTTCACTTCACCAATACGTTTGGGATTGGATTAAACTTTGCCTTAAATAACCAGTCTTCCTTTGTGCATCTGATTTCTTTTGAAGTTTTTTTAGTCACATCGTTGGGCTTTTCAAGTTAAGTGGCATACTCAAGCTAAGGGCCTCTTCAGTAATGAATTTTCACTGGAATGGATCAATGAAATTCTTGTCTGGATGCTGTATCATAGATGACAAAGTAGCCTATGCATCGGCGAACTCATCCTGGATTCTGGGAACATGTCGGAATTCTGTCTTTGTGAACCTCTTCCTCAATTCCTGTACCTGATGTAGATACAGGAGTATCTTGGAGTTCTTGGTTGCCCATTCTTCTCGTACCTGATGTATAAGCAAGTCTGAATCTCCAATTACTAGCAACTCTTGCACGTTCATGTCAATGGCCATCTTGAGCCCTAGGATGCAAGCTTCGTATTCAGCCATGTTGTTGGTGCACGGGAACCTAAGTTTGGTAGACACCAGATAATGCTGACCGGTTTCTGATACTAGGACTGCTCCTATGCCAACTCCTTTGAAATTTGCTTCTCCATCGAAAAACAGCCTCCAACCATCATAGGATTCTGCAATGTCTTCTCCTATGAATGATACTTCTTCGTCTGGAAAATATGTTTTTTGAGGTTCGTATTCTCCATCTACAGGATTTTCAGCAAGGTGATCTGCCAGTGCCTGTTCCTTGATTGCCTTTTGAGTTACGTAGACAATGTCAAATTCACTCAACAGGATTTGCCACTTGGCTAGCTCTCCAGTGCGCATGGGCTTCTGAAAGATGTACTTCAAAGGATCCATCCTTGATATGAAGTATAGGCACAGAAGTAATGCCTTAGCTTCTGGGCCACCCAAGTCAAAGCACAGCAGGTGCACTCTAACAGAGAATACCATGCTTCGTAGGGAGTGAACTTCTTGCTGATATAGTAAATGGCCCGTTCCTTTCTCCCTGTTTCATCGTGCTGCCCTAAAACGCAACCGAAGGCACCATCTAGTACTACGATGTAGAGTAGTAGGGGTCTACTTGGCTCTGGAGGGACCAAGACTGGTGGTGTTAACAGGTATTCCTTGATTCTGTCGAAAGCTTTTTGGGAGTCATCAGTCCATTTGGTAGAGTTGTCCTTCTTCAACATCTTAAAGATTGGCTCACAGATAACCGTAGACTGTGCTATGAACCGGCTGATATAGTTGAGTCTTCCCAAGAAACTCATCACATCTTTTTTGTTCTTTGGCGGTGGCAGTTCCTGAATGGCCTTGACCTTTGATGGATCCAATTCTATTCCTCGGCGGCTCACAATAAACCCAAGCAACTTTCCGGCGGGGACCCCAAATGCACGCTTCGCGGGATTCAGTTTCAGGTTGTACCTTCGCAATCTGTTGAAGAACTTCCTTAAATCTTCCGTATGATCAATCGATTTCTTGGACTTGATGATGACATCATCCAGATATACCTCAATTTCTTTGTGTATCATATCGTGGAAAATGGTAGTCATGGCCCTCATATAGGTGGCCCCTGCATTCTTCAGGCCGAACGACATCATTTTGTAACAATACATTCCCCACGGCGAAATGAAAGCCGTTTTCTCAGCATCTTCCTCATCCATCTAGATCTGATGATAACCAACGAAACAATCCACAAATGACTGCAACTCATGCTTGGCACAATTGTCGATCAGGATGTGTATATTTGGCAAGGGGAAGTCGTCTTTCGGACTGGCCCGGTTGAGATCCCGATAGTCGACAGAGACTCTTACCTTCCCGTCCTTCTTTGGTACTGGTACAATGTTGGCTAACCATGTCGGATATTCTACTATCCTGAGAACCTTAGCTTTGACTTGCTTAGTGACTTCTTCCTTGATTTTCAAACTCATGCCTGGCTTGAACTTCCTGAGCTTCTACTTTACCGGCGGGCATGTCGGATCAGTTGGAAGTTTATGGGCCACGATAGACATACTTAGACCAGTCATGTCGTCATATGACCAGGCAAATATGTCCTCATATTCCCTTAGAAATTCTGTGTATTCCTTCTTTTCTGATGGCGACAAATGAACGTTGATTCGTGTTTCCTTGACATTCTCTGCATCTCCCAGATTAACAATTTCTGTCTCGTCCAGGTTGGACTTAGGTCTGTTTTGAAAGTTCACAACTTATTTGACAATCTCCTCTGGTATGTCATCTTCCTCCGAATCAATGTTTGTTTGTTGCGTTATCTCATTGCATTTCACAGTCATTGGTCCATCACGATAGGTAATAGTAATGCTGTATAAGTGAAGTAATGAGAGAAAATAATAATGAGTGCTGATTTATAAGAAAAATCGAAATGCTTTGCTAAATTCCATAACTGTTTTGAACATTGAAGATCTTATTGCGGAAATCAAAAATGCGAAAAGAAAATATTATCTAGTAAAAAGTAAAAATAGTGCATGATGCTTGTTTAGCCTTTCTACCCCGAGGCTCGCCGGGCTCTGGTGGTTATGATGGTCCAATTGTTGAGGTATGCTCCTCTACTCACATCTTGTATGGAAGGACCTTCCTCCCCCTCCTCTTTGAAAACAACACAGCAATCCATGTCATTGTCTTCTAAGAACAAGTTCTTCACCATAGCAAGTGCCTCTTCTTCGTCTGTCCCATAAACAATGTCAGCCTGTCAAAAAGTCTGCTCCAAAGGCGGTATTGGCTGTTCTAGTGGGTATTAAGGACCGCGCCGTGGTGGTGACCAGTTGTTAAATTCCTCCCAAGTTTACTCGTACCCTAGATCGAAAGTAGTGTCGTGCTTCTTGAGCTCTATGGGTTTAGCAATCCCCTGGAGGTTCTTGCCAAGAACCTTGCCAGGTTCGTATCCACTCCAATTCAATATGCTCTCGATCATGGTGTCCCACCATTTATCTTTGTCAACAGCATTGACTCGCTCGATGTGGTGGTAGGTCTCCCCACTTAACTTTCTTCTTCCCCCTATTGTCGGAATGGTCCGATGACTATATATAGGATTGCTTCCATCACCGTGAAGGATCACTTCCTGGTGATTCCATTCAAATTTCCTTGTTCGAGTTTGGACTTGATCTTGGGACCCGAATTTCCTTGAATACCATAATGCTAGTTAATTCATAATATTAACAAATTAAGTTTTTGTTTTAGAGACAATTCTTGTAGATAATATTAGTTCGTCTTTAGGATGTCCTTTTAAAAACAAATTGAGGTGCACCGTGCCAAATAAAATCACAAATTGCGTGGCCCTCTTTAATTACTTTATTAAAATACTTAGAATCCGGGGTTGCCATTTAGCAAATTTTCATGGCCTCCCGCAAAGTTAATAATGGGCTAGTCGCTTTAGGCGCGTTCTTTAATAATTTTACCTTCCTAAACTCGGCTGTGCATTTCATGTGACCCAAATCCAAATCTTAAAACGTTGAATAAAATGTGTTGAGGATCCGGGTGCATTTCATGTGACGTGATCCGAAAACATGTTTTAAACGATGTTCAATTTCCTTAAAATTAATTAAAAGCGGTAAACAATTTAAAATTGCACATAGGTTCAAACTGTATTTAAATCAGATAATTAAGCCAGATATAATAGTTGAGCGACCGTGCTAGAACCACGGAACCCGGGAATGCCTAACACCTTCTCCCGGGTTAACAGAATTCCTTACCCGAATTTCTGGTTCGTGACTGTTAAACAGAGTCAAACCTTTTCCTCGATTCGGGATTCAAACCGGTGACTTGGGACACAATAACTCTCCCAAGTGGCGACTCTGAATCTCTTAATAAATGAATCCCGTTTTGATTGTCACTTAAATTGGAAAAACTCCCTTTATTTTACCCTCTCCTACGGGGTGTAGTAGTGAAAAAGGAGGTGTGACAGCTGCAGTGTCTCTGAAATATGTTACAGTCACCGGTTCATCTGAAATTACTTGATATTTCACTATGTTTTCTAAAACAACTCTATTTTTCATCGAATATTGCATATTTTCGAAAACTCTTTTTCTGTAACAGCCAGGTGTTACTGGGGGAAACTCAAACAAGGCATCCAAGACGAAGGAGCAAAGCCCGCAGATGAAGGCACGAACCAACCTCCCCTTACGAAACGTACATTTTTTCTTTTAGCGCAGGCACATATGACGTAGCAGTAGCATTCGCAAATATATATACACGAAGCAAAATCACCATCAATCGGGCCACCAGACACCGAATATAACCTCAGCTAAGAAATATTCTGCTCTTATTTGCTACTCGTTCTTTGCACGGGACTAAGCTTTTTCCCGCAACCTTGCATGAGGATAAGCCCCGACTCCATATTTGCATAAGGCTAAGCTCTGCCTTCCATTCGCATGGGACTAAGCCATGTCCCGAACCTTGCATGAGGCTAAGCCCTGCCTCCATATTTGCATAAGGCTAAGCTCTGCCTTTCATTTGCATGGGACCAAGCCCTGTTCCGCAACCTTGCATGAGGCTAAGCCTTACCTCCATATTTGCATAAGGCTAAGCTCTATCTTCCATTTTCATGGGACTAAGCCCTATCCTCAACCTTGCATGAGGCTAAGCCTGCCTCAATATTTGCATAAGGCTAAGCTCTGCCTTCCATCTGCATGGGACTAAGCCTTGTCCCGCATCCTACATGAGACTAAGCTTTGTCTCCCCTCTTGCATGAGGCTAAGCCCTACCTCCATATTTTCATAAGGCTAAGCCCTGCCTTGCATGTGCATGGGACTAAGCTCTGTCCCGCATCTTCTGTGAGACTAAGCTCTGTCTCCGATTTTTTCATAAGGCTAAGCATTGCCTTCTCATGGGACTAAGCGTTGTCCCTCCTTGCATAAATGTTGCTCTATTCCTGCACTATCTATTTGCTCCTCTTTCGGGCTAAGCTCTACCCTCAACCTCATAAGACTAAGCCTTGTCTTGTTGACTTTAACATCATGTTGTTGCATCTCATGGGCTGAAATATCACCAACCTGTCCAAAGGCGCCATAGTCTAAAGGCATCATCCTCATAGCCGGAAGACACCATGCCATGGCCTGAGGATCTCTCAAGTTTGCATATCATTATTCAAAGGCGACATGGTTCGGAGGCACCATTTTCATGGCTCGAGAACATCATTTCATGGCCTGCGAATCTCTTATCTCACAATTCATGGCCCGGGACATTATGGTCTAAGGACATCATCTGCACCGTCCAAAGACAACTTTCATGGTCCAAAAGGGAATCTGCAGCATGATTAAATTTTCGCACAAATACATGTCGGTAGCACCCTTTTATCTGCAAGTGACCAGTAAGCAACCGCTATCCCAGCAGGAGGAACCTCGCTCCAGTTCCTTCAACTATCTCAAACTTAACCTTTCACCATAACCATTCTTTCACCTATCCCGAAATCTCGTGTCCATTCTTGTAAAAACTTCATCGGTATATTCCGCCGATGGATCTGGAACTACACATGGCCCGATTCCTATAAAACCAGGGATATGTAGGCAGCTCAAAGACCAGAGTCCGGCCTCCATCTTTCAAAACATCCCATTCGGTCAAAATTGGCCATTATTTCTTTACCCGAAAACTCTTTCATCCTTCCCGGGTAAAGAGGGGCAGTTGTTGATACCCAATTTTTCCCTATAATACTTTTTGAAGTGCATATACACTTTTAAACTATGCATTAGCATCAATGGGTATTTTTCCATAATTCTTACATTTTTTAAATTAATTTATCTCAATATGTTCTTCATATAAAATTACAGAATTGCATTACAGATGATTTTAAAACATTTCTTGATTTAATATTATCATTTATGGTCTTACTAAGTTCCAATTATTTCATGAATAGTCAAATTGGCATATTTTGACTATAATTGCAATAACTTTGCAATTATAGCCCATGCATACATTTTTGCATCATTTTTACCTGAAATTAGTCCATTGTATTTTAAAATACTAAATAATTATTTATAAAACATTTCCACACATAAAAATCATTTTGGTAATTAGTTAATTATTTTACAAGTTAATTTTATTCAATTACTTTGGGTATTTAATAAACAACCTCTTTTATTTTAATTCTAGCCTAAAACTAACCAGCCCAACACCCCCTTATAAAATTAAGCCCAAACCCTTAGGCCAATACCTTATCCGCCCGACCCAGAACCCTTTGGCCAATCCTGGCCGTTGATCAGTCTTGATCAACGGTCCAGGACCCCCTACCTTAATTAAACCCATATACCCCCTTCTTGAGTAAGATCCTTCTTATTCTCGTTTTAAATCCATGGATTCCTAAGCCTGTGATCCCGTCTCTGTATTACTTTCGAAAACCCTAATTTTGGGTCCCCGATATTTTCAAATCTGTACAGATCTGAGATGAATCGAACCTATCTCACTTTTTTTGCGAAAGTTTTATGGTTTTTCAATTGATTCTCCGTTTTTCCTAAAAACTAGGGTTTACTGAAAATCATTTTCTTTAAAAGCTTTCCGATTTTGAATGTTTAATCTTCTGTTCTTACGTGCTTCTGACCGATTTATGTTAAGTTTGCCTTAACCTAGTCGATTTATGCTAAAGCCCTAATTTTCTCATACTGTGATTCGATTCTGAGTTCTTCGTGTTACTTGTGCAATGTTTTGTTCTGTGCTTGATTCACATGCTTCCCTTAGTCGGATTCATTGTTTTTGACTTTTACCCTAGTTCATCTCTATTAGGGTTTTCGAGTCGATTTCTCGGCTAATTTCTGTGTTTATGGAATTTATTTAACCTACTTGTCTATTTGTGAAAACTGATATTCTCCCCCTCCCCCCCCCCCCCAAATCAGTACAATTTCGAATTTTTGATTTACTGATTCACTCTGTCAAACTTATGTGCTGATTCTTGGTTATTCCCCTTATTTACGACCCTAATTAGTTTTCATACCTTATTTGATTAGCTGTGATACCCACTGATTCTTCAAGATTGCTTCCTTAATTGAATTCCCATCTATTTATCCCTAATTGCTCACTTGATTTTCTTTCTTTATATGTATCTTGCCCTTTACCGTTGGGTAATTACCCTTAATTAAGGGAAAACTACACTAATTTGTGTTAATTGATTTTGTGGCTTCCTTAATTACTGAATGATTGATCTCCTCTACCTTATTCTGTTTTGCTCCTAACCACTATAGATACTCTTCTCTATTCTCACTTCTAACAGGAACACTAGTTCAAAAACTCTCTTACACTCTAAAAGCTACTTGTTCTTCTCTACTACTTGTGGTATTCATTAGTCTAGCCGGCTGTAAGCCAAAGCTAGATATTGTTCAACATTTGCTTCGCATTCTGTGTTTTTCTTTTCTTGACTGGTATGTCCCTGATTATTTTTAAAATCTAAACCCTATGTGTTTCATTACTGCCTTAAGTTCATCATTTATAAGTACCATTCTTGTTTCTATTTATTGTCTTGCTTAGCACTGTCCTGTTCAATATGTGATAAGCATGTCTAACTATATTAGCCTATCTACTGCTTATCTAGCATGCCTAAGTTCTGTTTTGTTAAAATGTATGATTATCATGTTTACACTTTACCTGTTATCTGATGCTTCCCTGTTCGCAATTCATGTTCAATCCCTTAACTATGTGATCATGCTATGACCCTACTTGTGTGTCTGATTCTATCTTCCACGTATTTGCTCCATGTTTAGTTGCCTGCTATCCTGGTTAATTTAGTAAGACCATGAAGATCCTAAGTGTTCTATGTTGTCTATATGCCTCCCTGCCCCTGTTCATGCACCTTCAATAAGATTCCTATATGTTTCCAATCCCCTTTCACCCCTATGTGCAAGCCTGCCTGCTATAGTATTGTGAGTTTGAACTTTCTATAACTAACTGGCTGTCTACTTAGTTTGCTCTCTTCTGAACTATTTTTCAAATGATGTCAGTATTCTTTTAAAAAAACCAACTTTCATTACTAGTATTTTCTCAAAACTGGTCTAGAAAACCTTCTTCACTCCTAAACTGTTTTCACTAAATCTTTCAAACTATGTCAATCACTCTCACTTACTCTTAGGTTATTAAGGTCTGCCCCTCTGGTATGTGTACTGCTTAGAGACCCTTGAGATCTCTCTGAACTCTGGCATACCAGGGCTAGCTCTTCCACACTGCACATAATCAGCCCTTATTTGAGAAAGTCTGGGTGTGAGCACTGCCCAGGATCCTTAAGGAACTCTGACACACCTAGACACAAATGTGGCAATGATATCTTTGGCATTTGAGACTACTGAAGGCCTGGTACCCCGGGTTTGCTTTGGGCCTGCATCAGGCTCCCTATAGCTTAATTATATTGCATTTATATAATTCTGGTCTGTAATAATTATTTGTAAAAAAGACTGGGGTAACTAGTGAAACGGGAGGGTAGTTGTATGATACTGTGGGTAAAACTAGGTAGAAAATATGTTATAGGCTTTATATTCTGCAAACCCGCAGTAGAAGCCATGTTCTAGGATTACTGTGTTTATTTGCATTCTAACCATGTTACACCTGAGCTTTAGATATCCTGCTTTTAGGGCCTTCACATTTACTACTTCAGCATGTTTCATGCTCAATTCCTAAGTACTGTCTGTCGATGCCCCCTTTTTCTCGCGAAATCGGGTTTAAGACATTTGGGCGGACAACTCTTTTCCCTTTTGGGAATTGGGTTTTGGAGTTTGAAGAGTCGCCACCTAATGATTAAGTGCATTAGGACACTAAGAAGGGTTTGAGTTTGAAGAACCATGTAACGACCCAACCGGTCGTTTTGAGCGTTTGCACTTTGATCGCCAGTTCTCGAGCATGACTTACCCCGTGTTATGTATTATGACCAATGTAGATCGTTGGTTTTGGTTTCAGGAAAATTTGGAATGAATTTGAAAGAACAGTTTCAGTAGAAAAGCCTTGAATTTGAAAGGTTTGACCAAGAGTTGACTTATCTGTATATGAGCTCGGATCGGAGTTTTTATGATGTGGTTAGCTTCATTGGATGATTTGTGACTTAGGATTGTGATCGGAAGTGATTTTGGAGGTGCGGCGTAGAATTAGGCTTGAATTGGCGAATTCCGGTTGATAGGTGGGATTTTGATTCGAGGGTCGGAATGGAATTCTGAGAGTTGCTGTAGTTTCGTTAAGTGATTTGGGATGTGTGTGTAAAGTTTCAGGTCATTCAGACGTTGTTCGGTTGGGTTTTTGATCGAATGCGTGTTTCGGAAGTTTTAGAAGAGCTTAGGCTCGAATCCGATGTAATTTGATGTTTTTGGTGTTGTTTGTGGTGTTTTGATGATTGGAGCAAGTTTTAATGATGTCTTAGGATGGGTTTGCACTTTTGGTTGAGGTCCCGGGGGCCTCGGGGTGATTTCGGATGGCCATCGGGGTAAATTTTGGACTTGTTGCATTTCTAAAGTTGCTGGTATCTGGTATTTCTGCATCTGCGGAAAAGGGGCCGCAGATGCGGAAAGGAAGTCGCAGGTGCGAATTTTGGGTCATTGGAGGACCTCCGCAGAAGCGGAAACCGCAGATGCGGTGTAAGGGCCCAGAAGCGAAAAGGCCTGGACAGAAAAAGGGTTTTAAGGTTTCATTTTGTTCCGCGAGCTAAGGTTTGTTTTCCACCATTTTTGAACAACCTTGAGAGCTTTTGGACTGGAATTGAAGGTGATTTCGAGAGGGTGTGATTGGAGGTAAGTTCTTTGACCTAAATACATGATTTAATGGTAGAATTAACCTAGAAATTTATGAAAATTCATCAAAAAGAGGGGAAAAGCTAGCACTTGGAATTTGATATTTCAAAGTGGTATTTCATGGGTCATTTGGGCTCGGATTTGGGAGTTTTTGGTATGTATAGACTCGTGGCGAGATAAGGAATCCGATGATGTTAAATTTTCTGATTTTCAAGAAGTGGGCCCGGGGCTCGGGTTTTGAAAATTTCGTGAATTTCGATATTTTTCGAGTCTTTTCGATTGGGGTATGTTCCCTTAGCCTATTGTAACGTATTCGTTGTGGTTTTGATAAAATTCGACACGCGAGGAGGTCGATTTGCGTAGCAAGGGCATAGCGAGCTAGGATTTTGGCCAGCTTGAGGTGAGTAATGATTGTAAATGATATCCTGAGGGTTTGAAACCCCGGATTTGCACATCGTAGTGCTATATTGAGGTGACTTGTACGCCGAATAGCGAGCGTGGGGTAGAGAACCGCTGGGGATTGTGACTTGGTCCGTCCCGTTGATATTTTACCGCGTATTTAACTGAGATATGTTTGTTATCATGATTTGGGCTTCTTGCCATATTTTGGGCTTCATGCCGACTACTTGAGTCTTTCCTGGATTTTTATCACTCTTTCCTCACTACTTGATATATTACTTGAACTCAGTCCTGTTGATTATGCTGTTTTACAAACTCAGCCACTTTAATTGAATTTTGAGACTTAAATTGATATTTTTCACTGTTGTTTGGGCTGAGCACTACTATTTTATTGATGCCCAAGGGGCTTATGATATTTTCTGGACTGAGGAGGCCTCCAGGCCTCGAGTGTGATGTGAGGAGGCTTCCAGGCCTCGAGTGTGATGTGAGGAGGCTTTCAGGCCTCGAGTGTGATGTGAGGAGGCTTTCAGGCCTCGAGTGTGATGTGAGGAGGCTTTCAAGCCTCGAGTGTGATGTGAGGAGGCTTTCAGGCCTCGAGTGTGATGTGAGGAGGCTTTCAGGCCTCGAGTGTGATGTGGGGAGGCTTTCAGGCCTCGAGTGTGATGTGAGGAGGCTTTCAGTCCTCGTGTGTGATGGGAGAAGGCTTTCAGGCCTTATGTTGTTATAGCGCTTGGGCCGTAAGGGGCCCCTCCGGAGTCTGCACACCCATAGTGAGCGCGGGTACCCATGTGATGTGATACTGAGCCCGAGCGGCTGATACTGTTTTGAGTGACTGATACTGAGCCCGAGGGGCTGATACTGTTCTGAGTGATTGATATTGAGCCCGAGGGGCTGGTACTGTTTGAGATATTGCCCGACGGGCGAACTTTTATGTGCTCATCTTGCATATTTACTTGCCTTTTTATCTGTTATACTGTGGTATTTGTGCCCGAGGGGCGGATTTTCTGTGCTTATCGGCACTAACTGTTTTGAAATCATTTCGTAACTGTTGAAAAGATCATTTTCAAAAGAGATTTAAACTGAGCCAAGATATTTCCAAAGCTTTCACAGCTTCACTGTTTTGGTTTGCTTTATGTGATTTCTTACCAGTATGATGGTTTGCTTTATGTGATTTCTTACTGCTCAGTTATTATTTACCTTTATTACTCACTGAGTTAGAGTATTCACTTTACTCCCTGCACCTCGTTTGCAGATGCAGGTATCTATTCACCCGGTAGCGGGTTTTGGCCGATCAGAGGCAGAGTTATATGAGTTAAGGAGGTGACTGTCAGCGTTCGCAGCACCATGTTTCTCTCTTTTGTTCATTATTCCGGTTTTGTATATTTTAGACCATGTAGTGAATTTACATTCTGATAGATGCTCGTGACTTGTGACACCCTGATTAGGGCTGTATTAGGTTGACTTTCCTCTAATTAATACCATTAAGTCATATTTAAGCTATTTATTTGTATTTAACTATTTTGGAAAGACGAGTTGGGTTAGTTGGCTGGCCTCGTCTTCACGAGAGGCGCCATCACGAACGGAGCGGGGTTTGGGTCGTGAAAAGTTGGTATCAGAGCCTAGGTTACTAGGTCTCACGAGTCATAAGCAGGTTTAGTAGAGTCTCGCGGATTGGTATGGAGACGTCTGTATTTATCCTCGAGAGGCTGCAGAACCTTTAGGAAAACTTCATATTCTTGAATTCTTATCATGCGTTCTTGATTCAGCTTGAAAAGTAACTCTTGAAATTCCTTCCACGCGTTCGTAAGCGCGCATGAGCGCTCAGTATCAGATGTGCCTTGATGGCTTGTGATTCCCCGATCAAGGGGCGAGATATGATCTCTGTGAGTTTGATGTTGGGCCAGTCTGGAGGACTTGAGGCCGGATCTTTGCCTATGGCTTGAGCACCGATGTGCTGATTGTGTGAATAAGTGTTTTGAACTTATATGTTCGGCATTGTCCTTATTAATGGAAGTGACGGCTGGGTAGCTATGTAAAGCGTGTGTTAGTACTGCGAGATGTATCTATGTGACTTGGGAGTGACGAGGAAGGTCTGCTGGATGATAGATGAACTATTGAGTTTATGATTTCCATTGTGATTAGATGTGTAGCTCCGAGTTATGGGCGCGTGAAGAATCTTTTCATGTTTCCAGTCGAGAGTGAAGTAAATTTTATGTTGCGGTACGAGTTCAGACTCAGGAAGACT
Organism: Nicotiana attenuata; assembly: GCF_001879085.1. Lineage (NCBI taxonomy): Eukaryota > Viridiplantae > Streptophyta > Magnoliopsida > Solanales > Solanaceae > Nicotiana > Nicotiana attenuata. The sequence goes on along the minus strand of NW_017672055.1, from coordinate 187,592 downwards.
AAGTGGTTGTGTAATGTGTATGGCGGTGGAAGGTATACAGGAATGTTATATTGAAGCGAAGCAGGCGGGTTATCTCCTGCGAAGTGTCCTGAAGTGGTGCGATCCTTATGTGTATATTAGGAAATCTCATGTGCAAGTGAAAAGTATATGTTGAAATTTGGAATTCCGGGTCGCTTAAGAGAGGGGGCTTATCTGTTTTGGGAATGAATGCGAGAATTGCAGAAGAGTTACAGTACGGGATGATTTGTGTTTTCACAACTTATAAATGATTTGAGTTTAATCTCACTATGTTATTGTGGCATCAATAGAGTAAAAGTGTTATGAGTTATTGAGGGTATTTTGATCTATGGCTTCGAGCCAAGTGGGGGAGTCTGCTGTGAGTAGTTGATTGCACGGTTAGGTGCTATGCTGGTTCCAGTTTGAGGCGTGCGGGTGAATCAGTTATGGCTTGTGGGAATTGAGACCGAGGATGTTGACGCAGGTTATATTATGCTTCATAGGGTAAGGAAATCACAGGATGTCTTAAGTTGTTGTTGGTAGAGAATGCTCAGTGCATAGAGCAGTAAATTGCTTGGGTGTATTAGGATGAGGATTTCATTTTGCGGTATCGGGGTGCCAATGAGGCACGGCTGGTTCTGATCGTTAGGTCAGGTAACTTGTAGTTTGAATAAGAGTGAATGACTTTCGAGAATGGCTCTAATGTGTTCAATATTCTGCAGGAAACAATCGGGTATTTTGAAGTGGCATGCGTGGTTAGAAACTGTGTTTTCATTGGAAGAGGTTCAGATTTGTGGTATTTCTATGTTAATTATGGGGTTCTATGTATCAGTATCGGGAAAGTAAAGGTAACGGATTCGGATTCGCAGGAAGTTCTTCAGATCAAAGTATTCGGGAGCGTGATGTTTTGGGAATATTTAAGAGAGTATTCAGCGGCTTATGGGTCTTAGACAGCGTGGTCTTGTGCTTGGGTCTCGTGTAGTAAGCCTGGGGTTGAGAGATTGCAGTACTACAGCAAGAGGGAGCATCAAGTTGAAAATGAATCAGACGGAAATCTAGATAGATGGAGTAGCTTGGTAGTAGACCGAATCGGTATGGAAAGGATATGATTAATTCTTTGTGTGTGTTCGGGGTAATGAGTTCGTACAGGTATTTTGCAGCAAAGCTCTTGAGTTCTGACAGCTTGCTTAGCTTGGTCTAGTTAGAAGGATTCAGTCCTGGCAGTTTAGCTTGTGCAAATGGAATTGGGAGAGAGTTCTTGTTGGGTTTTACCGTGGTTTGGAGATGTATATTTCCTATGGGCATGCGGAGCACGGGATGTGTAATGATTTTCTTCTAAATGGGATCAGTGGAAGTTCTTGGCTAGATGAGTTACAGTTCAGTTCTGAAGAGAAGTTCATAAAACTCTTAGGCAACGGGTAGCCTCAGGTAATCAAGGAAATGGTACTGCTAATTGGAAGTAATTTGACGGGAGTATATGTTTCAGAAAAAGGGTAATGTGATTAAACTGATGATACTTCGGTAGTATTGCGGCACTTTCTTGTTGGGTCGACTGGTGATATTCGGGTTGCTTGGTGTCACAGGGAAATCTTAGAGTATCTATCGTGGAATGATTGGGTATTAAAGGTGTGGCATGTGTTCGGACGGCGAAATTGGGATCGGATATGGTGATTCATGTGCTGTGTGGATGTGGAGACGGAAGTTCTCCTAATCAGACTATGATGGGGTATGTTAGATCCGGATGTGATGTTGGGGTTTAGGCTGGTTGTCTCCGTGTTGGGTTATTCAGGACTATTGCGCTATGGGCTACGCCGGAATGCCACGGGTTGAGTGGTGAGGTGTGTCGGAGTATATCCTGGTAGAGTGGTTTTATATTTCGAAAACCCAGCGGATGGCTGGGAAGGATTGTCTTTCTTACTTGGGCTCTTGTGATGAGTGTCAGCGCTGAGGCTCCTTATATTGATTTAGTTCCGGTATTGAGGGACTTTTTGGATGTGTTTTTGTGGCCGGGCATGTCGCCGGGCGAGGTTGTGGATTTCGGTATTGATTTGGTGCCGGGCACCGTATGGTATGGCACCGACAGAGTTAAGGAGTTGAGGGAACAGCTTCGGGATTTCCTTAATAAGGATTCGTTGGTAGGCCAATGCGGATGGTGTTCTAGCTTGAGTCGGCTCGGTTGGCTCCGAATTGCATTGTGAGGGATAGGTTGATTTGATCGTTATTGAGCTTGTTAGTGATCTGGGGAGATCTACGAGTTGCTTTTCTGTGTTGTGAGACGTTATGATTTATTGGTTATGGGCACATATGGTGCGGTTCTATTGGGGTTCAAAGTGGAAGTCGAGCGGGGAGAATAATTGGGTGTTGCTCAGTGAATGGCATATCGGTTATGTCCTATCGGGCTTGCGTGGCATATGTTATTTGTTGCACCGTGGGTATAATGATTTGCTTTGGTTCCAGACATCAAATCATGCGTGGCTATCGGTTTTCGAGCATAGTGACTTGAGGTGTTTCATGTGTAATAGTGTTTGGATAGGATCACGCATTGTAGCGAGGCTACGTGGAAATATGACCTTTCAGGGTAGATTTGTGTGTTCTATTTCTATGATGTGAGGCGGGTTCTCAGTCGTGTGATGTGATGATACTGGTGAGCTTGAGGTACAGCTCTTTCATTTGAGTCATTTTCATGATTTGAGGACATTCAGGCCGTTTCTTATTGGTGCGCGAATTATGTAAATGTGTCATGTCACCAGAGAGGTGTGTTGGATTCGAGGTGATCGTTGGGGTCATTAATGAATACGAACGGATTTGATTTCATCTTGTTGGAAAGATAATATCGAGGTTCGGCTCGGAAATTTGCTGTGGCATTAGCCAAAAAGGAAGTGACTTCATGAATGGTTGACCTGAGAGATGGTTACAGTTTATTGCATGTTTCATTTATCATTAGCAGTATATTGAAGTGTTGGAATAAGACCTTAGTTGATAAGAGGTTTTCTACCGGTATTCGGGTGTTGTGTGCAGCTGCTATGAATAGAAGTTATGGTTTCGAGTATTTGAGTTATGTGGTATATCATATAATTGCACCCGAGGTTGCAGGTAGGGGTTATTTCAGCTGGTTCGGGCCTATTCTGAATAGAGATGTGAGGTTCTGATCTTGTGTATGATTTCGGAAAGTGGAATGTGGTTCTATGGTTTATGGGCTAGATTGGATGGTGAAATTTCAGCTATGTTGTGTTATCGGACCTATGTGAGATAGGGTGACGTGGGATCACCATGCATGGTGAGGTTATTCAGCGATTGGTTGACTTTTAGAACAGCTCTGGGTACGTTCGAGGACGAACGTGTGTTTAAGTGGGGGAGGATGTAACGACCCAACCGGTCGTTTTGAGCTTTTGCACTTTGATCGCCAGTTCTCGGGCATGACTTGCCCCGTGTTATGTATTATGACCAATGTAGATCGTTGGTTTTGGTTTCAGGAAAATTTGGAATGAATTTGAAAGAACAGTTTCAGTAGAAAGCCTTGAATTTGAAAGGTTAGACCAAGAGTTGACTTATTTGTATACGAACTTGGATCGGAGTTTTATGATGTGGTTAGCTTCATTGGATGATTTGTGACTTAGGATTGTGATCAGAAGTGATTTTGGAGGTCCGGTGCAGAATTAGGCTTGAATTGGCGAAGTTAGTATTTTGGCAAATTCCGGTTAATAGATTGGGATTTTGATCCGAGGGTCGAAATGGAATTCTGAGAGTTGCTGTAGTTTCGTTAAGTGATTTGGGATGTGTGTGTAAAGTTTCAGGTCATTCGGACATCGTTTGGTTGGGTTTTTGATCGAATGCGTGTTTCGGAAGTTTTAGAAGAACTTAGGCTTGAATCCGATGTAATTTGATGGTTTTGGTGTTGTTTGTGCTGTTTTGATGATTGGAGCAAGTTTGAATGATGTTTTAGGATGGGTTGGCACATTTGGTTGAGGTCCCGGGGGCCTTGGGGTGATTTCAGATGGCCATCGGGGTGAATTTTGGACTTTTTGCAATTCTGAAGTTGCTGGTATCTGGTATTTCCGCATCTGCAGAAAAGGGGCCGCAGATGCGGAAAGGGAGTCGCATGTGCGAATTTTGGGTCATTGGAGGACCTCCACAGAAGCGGTGGAATTCCGCAGAAGCGGAAACCGCAGATGCGGTGTAAGGGCCGCAGAAGCGAAAAGGCCTGGACAGAAAAAGGGTTTTAAGGTTTCATTTTGTTCCGCGAGCTAAGGTATTTTTCCACCATTTTTGAACAACCTTGAGAGCTTTTGGACGGGAATTGAAGGTGATTTCGACCGGGTGTGATTGGAGGTAAGTTCTATGACCTAAATACATGATTTAAGGGTAGAATTAACCTAGAAATTTATGAAAATTCATCAAAAGGGGGGAAAAGCTAGGGCTTGGAATTTAATATTTTAAAGTGGGATTTGATGGGTCATTTGGGCTCGGATTTGGGAGTTTTTGGTATGTATAGACTCGTGGCGAGATAAGGAATCCGATGATGTTAAATTTTCTGATTTTCGAGAAGTGGGCCCGGGGCTCGAGTTTTGCAAATTTCGCGAGTTTCAATATTTTTCGAGTCTTTTCGATTGGGGTATGTTCCCTTAGCCTATTGTAACGTATTTGTTGTGGTTTTGATCAAATTCGACGCGGGAGGAGGTCGATTTGCGAAGCAAGGGCATAGCGAGCTAGGATTTTGGCCGGCTTGAGGTGAGTAATGATTGTAAATGATATCTTGAGGGTTTGAAACCCCGGATTTGCACATCGTAGTGCTATATTATGGTGACTTGCACGCCGGATAGCGAGCGTTGGGTAGAGCACCGCTGGGGATTGTGACTTGGTCTGTCCCGTTGATATTTTACCACGTATTTAACTGAGATATGTTTGTTATCAACATGATTTGGGCTTCTTGCCATATTTTGGGCTTCATGCCGACTACTTGAGTCTTTCGTGGATTTTTATCACTCTTTCCTCACTTTTTGATATATTACTTGAACTCAGTCCTGTTGATTATGCTGTTTTACAAACTCAGCCACTTTAATTGAATTTTGAAACTCAAATTGATATTTTCACTGTTGTTTGGGCTGAGCACTACTATTTTATTGACGCTCGAGGGGCTTATGATGTTTTCTGGACTGAGGAGGCTTCCAGGCCTCGAGTGTGATGTGAGGAGGCTTCCAGGCCTCGAGTGTGATGTGAGGAGGCTTCCAGGCCTCGAGTGTGATGTGAGGAGGCTTTCAGGCCTCGAGTGTGATGTGAGGAGGCTTTCAGGCCTCGAGTGTGATGTGGGGAGGCTTTCAGGCCTCGAGTGTGATGTGAGGAGGCTTTCAGGCCTCGAGTGTGATGGGAGAAGGCTTTCAGGCCTTATGTTGTTATAGCGCTTGGGCCGTAAGGGGCCCCTCCGGAGTCTGCACACCCATAGTGAGCGCGGGTACTCATGTGATATGATACTGAGCCCGAGGGGCTGATACTGTTCTAAGTGACTGATACTGAGCCCGAGGGGCTGATACTGTTCTGAGCGATTGATATTGAGCCCGAGGGGCTGGTACTGTTTGAGATATTGCCCGAGGGGCAAACTTTAATGTGCTCATCTTGCATATTTACTTGCCTTTTTATCTGTTATACTGTGGTATTTGTGCCCGAGGGGCGGATTTTCTGTGCTTATCGGCACTAACTGTTTTGAAATCATTTCGTAACTGTTGAAAAGATCATTTTCAAAAGAGATTTAAACTGAGCCAAGATATTTCCAAAGCTTTCACAGCTTCACTGTTTTCTCAAGGATTGTACCCTGCTTCTATACAGCATGATGGTTTGCTTTACGTGATTTCTTACTGTTCAGTTATGATTTACCTTTATTACTTACTGAGTTAGAGTACTCAGGTTACTCCCTGCACCTCGTGTGCAGATGCAGGTATCTATTCACCCGGTAGCGGGTTTTGGCCGATCAGAGGCAGAGTTATATGAGTTAAGGAAGTGACTGTCAGCGTTCGCAGCATCATGTTTCTCTCTTTTGTTCATTGTTCCGATTTTGTATATTTTAGACCTTGTAGTGGATTTACATTCTGATAGATGCTCGTGACTTGTGACACCGCGATTGGGGTTGTCTTGGGTTGACTTTCCGCTAATTAATACCATTAAGTCATATTTAAGCTGTTTATTTATGTTTCACTATTTTGAAAAGACGAGTTGGGTTAGTTGGCTGGCCTCGTCTTCACGAGAGGCACCATCACACCGAGCGGGGTTTAGGTCGTGATAAACCAGAGTTTAGGGCTAGAAATTATCTCGAGGGGAAGGTGTTAGGCACCCCTCAAGATCCACTAGTGTGGTTCCCGGCCATGTTATAATTGTGACTTCAAGTACAAGTAACAAATAAGCAAATAAGGGCTTCAAATATGAAGGATTGTCATATTAAAGTTTGCAGATAAGTTAAAGTTTGAAGAAAACAGAAAGGGACTCGAATTTTGAGAAAACAGCTTGAAAATTCTGAAAAGTGATAAATAAACAAATAAAGGGAAAGGGGTCCTAGGTTAACAAATAATATGGATCACATCAATGCAATACCCGGTAATCGCTCCTCAAAGAGGGGCTACACGTGATATTAGCGCACTGGTCATCATATCCATATCTACCCTTTCCCACCCCGTTAAGGTATTAAACGCGGAATGGTTTCGTTAGTTATTGCATGCTAGTACCCGCCCCGATCTTATCAGTCCCGGAGGCCTTTGGGACTACTAGTCTTAAAGGGAAGGGAGATGTGGGTTTTGTATGGTTTAAAAGGATAAAATTCTAGAGCGACAAACAAAAACACATAAGGCAGATTATGGGGAAGCACATAGCAGTTAAGGCTCAAGTAGGCCTCCTCATTCAAAGCAGCAAATTATTTAGCATGGCTTACAAATACTGGTTAGGTCTTTAATTAAACTTAACGTAGGAAGGGTGGCTGATATATCACATATTTTAAGATAAGAAGTCCGAATTAGACCTGCCTGCTGGTTGTAATTATTAAAGACTGGTATAGTTGATTAATTACCTACAGGTTTGCCTAAATGAGGCATGAATCATGATATCTAACATTGCAGAAGGCCTACTGATTTTAAAGAAGGATTGCTGATTTTAGAAACAAATAAATTCTGCAGATATTAAATGACATTTACTACTGATTTTAGACTTGTAGATGAATCAGATTTAAACGATTACCCCTATAGGCATGGCTTCTAAGCGTTATTGATTTTAAAACAGTTACGTAAGTGCAGGAGTCCTATGAGCATGGTGTCTAGGACGCAATTGATTATTTTAGCCTATAGACTGTTTGCCTAATGTGCATATGCAGAAGCGCAGAAACTTATAGACATGGTTTCTAATGCAGATGAATAACTTATAGGCAGGATTTCTATATGCAGTAATAAATAACTTATAGGCAGGATTTCTATATGCAGATAAACTTATAGACATGATTTCTAAATGCGGATGAATAACTTATAGGCAGGGTTTCTAGATGCATAATGAAATGACCTATAGGCAGGATATCTATATGCAGATACATAAACGAAGATGTTGTGATTGCAGAAATAAAACCTAAAGCATGATATCTACCCCACATGCATAACATGAGAGACCCTCCCCATTTTTACTATACACCCCATAGTTATTGCAAATTATTACAACTTGAATAAATCCAGAAAAAAGTAAATTACATCAGCAACTAAAATTCCAACCGAGGAGAGCCTAATTCAGACTCCTAGTCTGATACATGAAATAAACCAACTTCCAAAGATCAGATTTCCAAAGCCTTTCTCTTATTTGGGATGTGCCAAAGTTCCAAGGAGCTTCATGAACTCCAGGCAGTGCTTACACCCCAAATATCATTGCGGAATTAGATTATGGTGCAGTATGGAAGGGCCAACCCTCAAATGTCCAAGTTCAGAGGGAACTCAAGGTCCCAAGGCAAGGCTCATAGGAGGGGGGCAGAACTTAGAGTCTAGCAGTAAGTGTAAGTGCAATAGAGGAGGAATTAGGGAAAGCCATGGCAGGTTGGTGGTCATGTCCAGCAATTGGGATGCTGACACACCCCTGACCAGCCTGCCAGCTCTAAATTGGGGAGTTAGGACCTATTGAAGGTCAGCTTCAGCCCTGGGCAGCAATTTGGATGATGCCAGGCCATGAACTTAACTCAGCACACATAAGGAATGGGGTATGGGGATTCATAATAGAAGCAGGATACAAGGAAAGAGCAGGCAAAGGGGCATACCCAGCAATGAGACATACTGGCACACCCTCCAGCCTACTTAGAGGTTGGGGGTCAAAACTCAATTCATGGACAACAATTCTTGTTGCCATGCCCTAAGTCCCCACTCACAAACACATAGGGGGTAATGGGATAGGGAGCAAGTGTTCAAAAAAAAGGCAAGCATTAGCATATAGGCATATTAAATGTTGAACTTTACAGAAAAAATAGACATGGATACAAGGACTGTAAGTAAACACATTGTGGTGATGCTGAAAATTAAGTTAGGACATACCAGTTTCAAAGAGACAAGTGAAGAGAAAGCAGTAGTCTTGTAAAAGCCAAAGTGCAGACGAGAAGCAAGAATACTCTAAGTATGTGTTCAGAAGAGAATTGTGTAATTGTGAAGTCTGAAGTGTGTTCAATCGTGTGTCCTTGTGAAAAAAAAGGGTCGTGTATTATAGTGTGAAAGTCATGAGAAAATAAGGTAAGAAAATAACTGAAGACTGATTGTCAATCAATTACATAAGACTCCCTTTAATTAAGGGATTCAAATTCAAACGGGTATAAAATAATTAAGGAATGAAATTAATCAAACGCTCGTGTAAAGCATGCAATTGAGGGCAAATACATAAAGGTTATTTAAGGCAAAGTTCAGTGGTACACGGTTGATGAAAAATAAGGAAAGGGAATCAATTGAAAAAAAATAAAATGCAGGCTTTGTCCGAATGAACCAAGTCAGGAAAAAGAGTAAAGAGGGTTCAATTAGAGAAAATCAGTAGCAATCATCAGACCTTATTAAAAGGAAATTCGAAATCGATTAATAGTTAGCAAAACCTTTTTAGAAGAAGAACTTCTCATATATAAGCACACAAATATTCAACAAGAGGGAGCTATCATGCTGGTTAGCAAAGATTAACATAAAAACAGTCATAAAAAGTTCAGGTCCAATTTATAGACTCAGAATGAGTCTGAGAGTTTGGGGTTTCAAAGTAAAACCCTAGTCCAAACACAAAATCGAACTTACCAAAGAAACCCCCAAATTCTAGGGTTTCAGTTTGAATCAATTACAGAGATGAGGGGGCAAGCCATTGAAACAGACTCAGAGGTCTCTTTCAGATACTTAGGAGAAAGCAAACAAATATAACAGCAAGTTCGAAACAACATAGTGAAGAAACTGATTTGAAACATAGCGAGAAACAGTAGAGGAAAACATGTTTAAGAAACACCTGGGACTTAAACAAGTTCAGAAGAGAAAAGAAATAGTATAATACTTAAGAAAAACAGTAGAAGAAACATATTTAAAGGGAACTCAAACAAGGTCCAGTAAAACAGTAACACTTAAGAACATGGTAGAGAAATACAGTAAAAGAACACGAGAGCACCGGAACAGTATAGCAAAAGAACATACAGTAAAACACACTGGGATAAACGTGTGAGATCATGGTATAGAAACATAGTAGAAAAAGAACGGAGCACAGTAGGAGAACATGCAACACAAAAACACAGTANAGCCTCCTCCACGGGCCGACCTCTCCACTGCACCTTCACTGAAGCTATATCCTTTGACCTCAACTTTCGAACCTGACGACCCAAAATAGCCACTGGCTCCACATCATATGTCCAACTGAACTGTGCTGAAGTCCAAAACATGGGACGGGTCCCCAACATACTTCCGGAGCATAGACACATGGAATACCGGATGAACCCCCGACAAGCTGGGTGGCAACGCAAGCATATAGGCCACCTCCCCAATCCTCCTATGTATCTCAAAAGGCCCAATGAACCGCGGACTCAACTTCCCTTTCTTTCCAAATCTCATAATGCCCTTCATGGGCGAAACCTTCAACAAGACCTTCGCGCCCACCATATAAGATACATCCCGAACCTTCCGGTCCGCATAACTCTTCTGACGCGTCTGAGCGGTAGAAGTCTCTCCTGGATCACTTTTACCTTCTCCAAGGCATCCTGGACCAACTCTGTCCCCAATAGTCTAGCCTCGCCGGGCTCAAACGAACCGACCGGAGATCTACACCGTCTCCCATATAAGGCCTCATACGGTGCCATCTGAATACTGGACTGGTAGCTGTTGTTGTAAGCAAACTCTGCAAGCGGCAAGAACTCCGCCCAAGAACTTCCAAAATCAATAACACAAGCACGCAACATGTCCTCCAATATCTGAATAGTGCGCTCGGACTGCCCGTCCGTCTAAGGATGAAATGCTGTGCTCAACTCTACCTGTGTACCCAACTCCCGCTGAAAAGTCCTCCAAAACTGGGAAGTAAACTGAGTACCTCTATCCGAGATAATAGAAACTGGGACCCCATGCAACCGAACAATCTCCCGGATGAAAATCTCTGCCAGCCGCTCTGAAGAATAGGTAGTACACACCGGAATGAAGTGCGCGGACTTGGTCAGCCGATCCACAATCACCCAAATCGAATCATACTTCCTCGAGGTCCGAGGGAGACCGCTCACAAAATCCATATTAATCATCTCCCACTTCTACTCTGGAATATCCATCCGCTGAAGTACACCACCCGGTCTCTGATGCTCATACTTGACCTGCTGACAGTTGAGACATCGAGCTACATAACCCATAATATCCTTCTTCATCCTCCTCCACCAATAGTGTTGTCTCAGGTCCTGGTACATCTTCGCGGCACCCGGATGGATGGAATACCGCGAACAGTGGGCCTCTTCTAATATCAACTCCCGAAGCCCATCCACATTGGGCACACAAATCCGGCCCCGCATCCTCAACACGCCATCACTATCAATAGTCACATCTCTAGCATCATCATGCTGAACCCTGTCCTTAAGGACAAGCAAATGCGGATCATCATACTGGCGCTCTCTGATGCGGTCATACAAGGAAGACCGAGAAACAACACAAGCCAACACCCGACTAGGCTCCAAAATGTCTAACCTCACCATCCGATTGGCCAAAACCTGGACATCAACTGCAAAGGGCCTCTCCCCAACTGGAATGTACGCCAAACTACCCATACTAACCGCCTTCCGGCTCAAAGCATCGGCCACCACATTGGCCTTCCCCGGGTGATACAAAATGGTAATATCATAGTCCTTGAGTAACTCAAGCCACATCCGCTGCCTCAAATTAAGATCCTTCTGTTTGAACAAATGCTGAAGGCTGCGATGATCAGTATACACCTCACAAGACACGCCATATAGGTAGTGCCTCCAAATCTTAAAAGCATGAACTATAGCAGCCAACTCTAAATCATGTACCGGGTAGTTCTTCTCATGGGGCTTCAACTGACGAGAAGCATATGCAATAACTCTACCCTCCTGCATCAACACACATCCGATCCCAACTCTCGAAGCATCACAATACACAGTGTAAGAACCTGAAGCTGATGGCAATACCAACACTGGAGCCGTGGTCAAAGCTGTCTTGAGCTTCTGAAAGCTCTCCTCGTACTCATCAGACCACACAAATGGAGCACCCTTCTGAGTCAACTTGGTCAAGGGCGATGCAATAGAAGAAAACCCCTAAACAAACCGGCGATAGTACCCTGCCAACCCAAGGAAACTACGGATCTCTGTGGCTGAAGTCGGTCTAGGCCAACTCTGCACCGCCTCTACCTTTTTCGGATCAACCTGAATGCCATCACCGGACACCACATGCCCCAGGAAAGCCACAGAACCAAGCCAGAACTCACACTTGGAGAATTTAGCATAAAGCTTCTCCTCCCTCAATCTCTGTAATACCACCCTCAAGTGCTGAGCGTGCACCTCCTGGCTACGCGAGTACACCAATATATCATCAATAAAAACAATCACGAATGAATCCAGATATGGCCGAAATACACTGTTCATCAAGTGCATGAACGCGGCTGGGGCATTAGTCATCCCAAAAGACATAACCAGAAACTCATAATGCCCATATCTAGTCCTGAAGGCAGTCTTCACAATATCCGAATCCCTGATCTTCAGCCGGTGGTAGCCTGAACGGAGATCAATCTTAGAGAATACCCTTGCCCCCTGGAGCTGGTCAAACAAATCATCAATGCGCGGTAGTGGATACTTGTTCTTCACTGTCACTTTGTTCAGTTGCCTGTAGTCAATGCACATTCTCATTGTGCCATCCTTCTTCTTCACAAATAGGACCGGTGCACCCCACGGTGACACACTAGGATGAATAAACCCCTTATCTAGGAGTTCCTGAAGCTGCTCCTTCAACTCCTTTAACTCTGCTGGTGCCATACGATAGGGAGGAATAGAGATGGACTGAGTGCCCGGCACCAGATCAATACCGAAATCAATGTCCCTGTCCGGTGGCATGCCCGGTAGGTCTGCTGGAAACACATCTGGAAAATCTCTCACAATGGGGACAGAATCAAGACTAGGAGTCTCAGCTCCAACATCTCTCACAAAAGCCAAATACGATAGAGAAACCCTTCCCAACCATCCGCTGTGCCTTTAGGAAGGAAATCACCTTGCTGGGAACATAGTCAGTCATACCACGCCATTCAATCCTCGGAACACCCGGAATAGCCAACGTAACTGTCTTGGCATGACAGTCCAGAATAGCATGGTACGGAGATAACCAGTCCATACCCAGAATAACATCAAAATCTACCATGCCTAACAACAACAAGTCGACTCGGGTCTCCAGACCCTCAATAGTCACCAGACAAGATCGATATACATGATCCACAATAATAGTATCACCCACCGGGGTAGATACATGAATAGGCAAAGCAAGACACCCTCGGGTAGTTCCCAGGTGATGAGCAAAATATGAAGATACATAGGAATAGGTAGATCCGGGATCAAACAAAATAGAGGCATCCCTGTGGCAGACTGAGATAATACCTGTGATAACAGCATCCGAAGCAATAGCATCTGACCGGCCCTGAAGAGCATAGAAGCGAGCCTGACCACCCGATCGGCCTCCCCCTCTAGGGCGGCCCCTAGCTGCCTGACCCTCACCCCTAGCTGGCGGGGTGGGTGCTGAAGAAGATGGGCCAGAAGACGAGGGCTGACCCCTCTGCTGAGACTGACTACCACGGNGCAGATGAATAACTAATAGGCAGGATTTCTATATGCAGTAATAAATAACTTATAGGCAGGATTTCTATATGCAGATAAACTTATAGACATGATTTCTAAATGCGGATGAATAACTTATAGGCAGGGTTTCTAAATGCGTAATGAAATGACCTATAGGCAGGATATCTATATGCGGATACATAAACGAAGATGTTGTGATTGCAGAAATAAAACCTAAAGCATGATATCTACCCCACATGCATAACATGAGAGACCCTCCCCATTTTTTACTATACACCCCATAGTTATTACAAATTATTACAACTTGAATAAATCCAGAAAAAAGTAAATTACATCAGCAACTAAAATTCCAACCAAGGAGAGCCCAATTCAGACTCCTAGTCTGATACATGAAATAAACCAACTTCCAAAGATATGATTTCCAAAGCCTTTCTCTTATTTGGGATGTGCCAAAGTTCCAAGGAGCTTCATGAACTCCAGGAAGTGCTTACACCCCAAATATCATTGCGGAATTAGATTATGGTGCAGTGTGGAAGGGTCAGCCCTCAAATGTCCAAGTTCAGAGGGAACTCAAGGTCCCAAGGCAAGGCTCATAGGAGGGGGGCAGAACTTAGAGTCTAGGAGTAAGTGTAAGTGCAATAGAGGGGGAATTAGGGAAAGCCATGGCAAGTTGGTGGTCATGCCCAGCAATTGGGATGCTGACACACCCCTGACCAGCCTGTCAGCTTTAAATTGGGGAGTTAGGACCTATTGAAGGTCAGCGACTGCCCTGGACAGCAATTTGGATGCTGCCAGGCCATGAACTTAACTCAGCACACATAGGGAATGGGGTATGGGGATTCATAATAGAAGCAGGATACAAGGAAAGAGCAGGCAAAGGGGCATACCCAGCAATGAGACATACTGGCACACCCTCCAGCCTACTTAGAGGTTGGGGGTCAAAACTCAGTTCATGGACAACAATTCTTGTTGCCATGCCCTAAGTCCCCACTCACAAACACATAGGGAGTAATGGGATAGGGAGCAAGTGTTCAAAAAAAAAGAGAAGCAAGCAGTAGCATATAGGCATATTAGATGTTGAACTTTACAGAAAAAATAGACATGGATACAAGGACTGTAAGTAAACATATTGTGGTGGTGCTAAAAATTAAGTTAGGACATACCAGTTTCAAAGAGACAAGTAAAGAGAAAGCAGCAGTCTTGTAAAAGCCAAAGTGCAGACAAGAAGCAAGAATACTCTAAGTATGTGTTCAGAAGAGAATTGTGTAATTGTGAAGTCTGAAGTGTGTTCAACCGTGTGTGCTTGTGAAAGAAAAAGGTCGTGTATTTATAGTGTGAAAGTCATGAGAAAATAAGGTAAGAAAATAACTTGTCACGACCCAATTCCCAACCCGGTCGTGATGGCGCCCCTCGTGAAGACAAGGCCAGCCAACAGAACATTAACACTTCTTTTAACAATTTCTTGGCATAAACAGGTCTAAATCATAGTTACTGAATAATCATAAGTGCGGAAATAAAACGTAACATAACGGGGAAAAACCATCCCAAACTCAGCCCGATGATCGGGGTGTCACAAGTCATGAGCTACTACAGAGATTAAATGAAATCCTACAAGTCTGTGTCTAAGAACATAGTCCGAAGATAAATGAAATACTAATGATAAGGAAGAAGCGGAGCTGTGGACGTCGACAGCTACCTCGTCTCTCCGGGTCCGCCTGGTCTGGAAGGAATCAGCACTCAGGAACGAACTCAGCTAGGCCTGTATCTGCACACATGGTGCAGGGAGTAATGTGAGTACTCCGACCGAGTGAGTAATAAAAATAAATAACGACTGAGAACATAAAATCCCGAAAAGGCACAAGTAATGCTATCTCAAGCAGTAAAACTAGATAAAAATAGTAAAACCAGTGAAATATAGCAAGAAATTTTCTTTGAAAACAATTAAATCAATTATGCTCAACCAGTAAGAAATGCTCAGAACACTGCCCCTCGGGCATGATTTTTGTTCCTGGTCTGTCATTGTTACCTGACCGGTCAGCCATTGTTACCTGACCAAAATGCGTATTACAGTGCCATTGTTACCACTAATCAGTCATTGTTACCTGATTGGTCAGTCATTGTTACCTGACCAAAACGCGCATAACAGTGTCATTGTTACCACTGTCTAAAAGTTAACCGCTCTAGATGGGTACCCGCGCTCACTGTGGGTGTGCAGACTCCGGAGGGGCTCCTACAGCCCAAGCGCTATCAACAAGGCCTGAAAGCCTGAACCATATCAATACGAGGCCTGAAAGCCTGCTCACATCACTCATCATGCCCTCACAAAAGGCCCTCAGCCTCAATCAGTCCAAAAATAGTCAAAAAACCCCTCGGGCATCAGTAAAACAATAATACTCAGCTCAAACAATAGTCCAAATATCAGTTAAAACTCTAAGTTTGAGTAAATATAGCTGAGTTAATGAAACAGTGTAAATCACATGGACTGAGTTCAAATAATACTTCGAATAGTGAGGAAAACAGTGATGATAGTTCATAAGGAGTTCAAAAAGTCGGCAATAAGCCCCAAATATGGCAAATAGCCCAAATCACAGTGCAAAACAACAAGTCATTGTTAATACGCGGTAAAATATCCTCCGGATTGGACCAAGTCACAATCCCCAATAGTAAATGACCCCGCGCTCGCCATTGAATGCATGTCTCATCTCAGCACAGCACCAGGTTGTGCTAATCAGGGGTTTCAAACCCTCATGACGTCATTTAAAATCATTACTCACCTCTAGCCGGACAAAAGTCTAGCTCGCCAAGCCCTTTCCCCTCGAATCGACCTCCTCGCGCGTCGAATCTGATCAAAACCATAAGGAATACATTACAATAGGCCAAAGAAACATAACCCAATCGAAAATACTCGAAGAGCGTCGAAAATCATGAAGTTGGCAAAACCCGAGCTCTGGGCCCACTTCTCGAAAAATTTCAAAATTCACATCTCCGGATTCCTCGTCTCGCCACGAGTCTATACATATCAAATTTACCAAAATCGGAGCCTAAATGCCCCCTCAAATCCCAAATTTTCATTTCAAAAACCAAGCCCTAGTTCTTCCAATTTTTACCCAATTTTTCCAAGAATTAAAGGTTGATTGTTCAATAAAATGATGTTTCTAGGCCATAGGACTTACCTCCAATCGATTCCTAGTCAAAACTCTCTAATACCCCGTCAAAAGCTCTCAAGCTTGCTCAACAATGGTGGAAAATACATAACCCTCGCAGATGAAAAATGATATTAAACTCCTACTAGCGTTCAGGGGTTTCCGCTTCTGCGGTCCCAACGCCCGCTTTCGCGTCACCGCTTCTGCGGTCCTTGTCCGCTTAAGCGGAATCTCATTAAATCTCAGAGGCCGCTTCTGCGACTCATATTCCCGCTTCTACGGAACTTCACCCCAGACCCAAACTGCTTCTGCGGTGACTTTTCCGCTCATGCTGATCCACTTTTGCGAATACCTTTCCGCTTCTGCGGAAACTGCTCAGCCTCACCCTCTTCCGCACCTGCGATGCCTTCTCCGCTTCCGCGCAGCCGCATCTGCAGTCTCCTTTCCGCAGATGCGGAAATACCTGGTGCAACCAAGAACCTGCAATTTCCAACTTCAATTTCTTCCGTTTAACCACCCGAAATCACCCCGAGGCCCCCGGGACCTCAACCAAAAATACCAACACATCCTAAAACCCCATTCAAACTTGTTCCCATCCTCAGAACACATCAAACAACGCTAAAACCATTAAATCGCATCGGATTCAAGCCTAAGTTTCTTCAAAACTTCCGAAATATGCATTCGATCAAAAACCCAACCAAAACATCTCCGAATGACCTGAAATTTTGCACACACATCCAGAATCACCTAACGGAACTACTGCAACTCTCGGAATTCCATTCCGACCCCCGGATCAAAATCTCACCCACCAACCGGAATTCGCCAAAATACTAACTTCGCCCATTCAAGCCTAATTCCACACCGGACCTCCAAAATCACTTCCAATCACGCTCGTAAGTCACAAATCATCCCCCGAAGCTAACCGAATCACCGGAAATCACATTCGAGCCCTCTAACTCCATAGTCAACTTCCGGTTGACTTTTCCAAAACAAGCTTTCCTTAAAGAGACTAAGTGTCTCATTTCCATCTAAAACCAATCCAATTCAACTCGGTCACCTCAAATACCGATAATGAAGCATAGAGAAATATAATATGGGGGAAACGGGGCGGTAACTCACGTGACGACGGGCCGGGTCGTCACATAACTGAAGACTGATTGTCAATCAATTACATAAGACTCCCTTTAATTACGGGATTCAAATTCAAACGGGTATAAAACAATTAAGGAAAGAAAGTAATCAAACGCTTGTGTAAAGCATGCAATTGAGGGCAAATACATAAAGGTTATTTAAGGCAAAGTTCAGTGGTACACGGTTGTTGAAAAATAAGGAAAGGGAATCAATCAAAAAAATAAAATTGCAGGCTTTGTCCGAATGAACCAAGTCAGGAAAAAGAGTAAAGAGGGTTCAACAAGAGAAAATCAGTAGCAATCATCAGACCTTATTAAAGGAAATTCGGAATCAATCAATAGTTAGCAAAACCTTTTTAGAAGAAGAACTTTTCATATATAAAGCACACAAATATTCAACAAGAGGGAGTTGTCATGCTGGTTAGCAAAGATTAACATAGAAACAGTCATAAAAAGTTTAGGTCCAATTTATAGACTCAGAATGAGTCTGAGAGTTTGGGGTTTCAAAGTAAAACCCTAGTCCAAACACGAAATCGAACTTACTAAAGAAACACCCAAATTCTAGGGTTTCAGTTTGAATCTATTACAGAGATGGGGGGCAAGCCATTAAAACAAACTCAGAGGTCTCTTTCAGAGACTTAGGAGAAAGCAAACAAATATAACAGCAAGTTCGAAACAACAGAGTAAAGAAACTGATTTGAAGCATAGTGAGAAACAGTAGAGGAAAACATGTTTAAGAAACACCTGGGACTTAAACAAGTTCAGAAGAGAAAAGAGATAGTATAATACTTAAGAAAAAAAGTAGAAGAAACATANGGAGATAGCCAGTCCATACCCAGAATAACATCAAAATCTACCATGCCTAACAACAACAAGTCGACTCGGGTCTCCAGACCCCCAATAGTCACCAGACAAGATCGATATACATGATCCACAATAATAGTATCACCCACCGGGGTAGATACTGAACAGGCAAAGCAAGACACCCTCGGGTAGTTCCCAGGTGATGAGGAAAATATGAAGATACATAGGAATAGGTAGATCCGGGATCAAACAAAACAGAGGCATCCCTGTGGTAGACTGAGATAATACCTGTGATAACAGCATCCGAAGCAATAGCATCTGACTGGCCCTGAAGAGCATAGAAGCGAGCCTGACCACCCGATCGGCCTCCCCCTCTGGGGCGGCCGCTAGCTGTCTGACCCTCACCCCTAGCTGGCGGGGCGGGTGCTGAAGAAGATGGGCCAGAAGACGAGGGCTGACCCCTCTGCTGAGACTGACTACCACGGCATCGAGGACAATGCCTCCACATGTGCCCAACCTCCCCGCACTCATAACAACTCCCGGGTGCTGGAGAATGGGACTGAAGGGAACCCCGCACATCAGAGTGACTGGCTGACGCACTCGGTCTAGAGGAACCCTGAGCAGATGGAGCTCGTGATGAACCCTGAGCCGGAAGAGCGCTGAGAGATGGTTGGATCTGCTGATAACCCTGATGACCCCAGCCGGAAGATGACCCACGATACTCAGAGCGAGCTGACTAAGGAGGTCTGAATAAACGACCTCTGCTCTGCTGGAACTGACCCCTAGACAGAGCACCACTGAAGCTACCAGAACCTCAAAGCCTCTTGGCCTCCCTCTCCTCTCTGTCCTGACAGCGAGCCGTCTCAATATCACGAGCAATATCAACTGCATCCTCAAAGGAAATACCCAGAACTCTCTCTCGAGTCATCAGAACACGAAGGTGATAGTTAAGTCCATCTACAAACCTCTTGATCCTCTCTCTATCGGTCAAAACTATCCAGGAGGCATGACGGGCTAACTCAGAAAACCTCGCCTCATACTGGGTCACAGTCATGTCCCCCTGCCGAAGCCACTCAAATTGCCTACGCAGCTCCTCTCTCTGAGACTGTGGTAACCACTTCTCCAGGAAGATAGTGGAGAACTCCTGCCATGACAAAGGCGTTGCACCTGCCGGCCTACGCCGCTCATATGCCTCCCACCATGTGAAGGCATCCCTAGTGAACTGAAATGCGGTGAATGCTACTCCGCTGGACTCCAAAATCCCTGCCGTCCGAAGCATGCGCTGACACTTGTCAAGAAATCCCTGGGCATCCTCGCCCTGAGCACCACTGAAAACTGGAGGCTGAAGCCTACTAAACCTCTCGAGACGACGCTGCTCATCGTCTGGCATAGCTGGAACCACAAAATCCTAAACTGGTACAACCGGATGAGCTGGAGCTGCTCCCGGTGTCTGTAAACTCTGCACCACCTGCTCCAGTGTGCGAGCAGCGGGGGTCTGACTGCCTCCCCCTACCTGAGAAGTGCTGCTGTAGTAGTGGCTGAAACCACCTGAGCTAAGCCAGTGCAAACTGATAGTATCTGTGCCAAGATCTCCTGGAGACCCCGAATCACAATGGGCACTGCCGGTGCCTGAACAGGTGCTGCTGGAATGTCTGCAACTGGGGCCTGATCCTGAGCCGGAGCAACTGGTGGAGCAACAGGTGCTGCCCTCGCGGCTCTACCCCTACCACGACCACGACCGCGTCCACGGCCTCTAGTGCCCTCAGTAGGTGGTACCGGTGGTCGTCCGCCTCGTCCTGCAGCGCGGGTCCTCGCCATCTGCGAGAGGATAGAACACAGAAGTTTAGTTCTTGATTCAACAAAGTCGCACGACAAGAATTTCAAGAATGTGAAGTTTTTCCTAAAGGTTTCGCAGCCTCTCGAGGATAAATACAGACGTCTCCGTACTGATCCGCGAGACTCTACTAAACCTGCTCATGACTTGTGAGACCTAGTAACCTTGGCTCTGATACCAACTTGTCACGACCCAATTCCCAACCCGGTCGTGATGGCGTCCCTCGTGAAGACAAGGCCAGCCAACAGATCATTAACACTTCTTTTATCAATTTCTTAGCATAAACAGGTCTAAATCATAGTTACTGAATAATCATAAGTGCGGAAATAAAACGTAACATAACGGGGAAAAACCATCCCAAACTCAGCCCGATGATCGGGGTGTCACAAGTCATGAGCTACTACAGAGTTCAAATGAAATACTACAAGTCTGTGTCTAAGAACATAGTCCGAAGATAAATGAGAATACTGATGATAAGGAAGAAACGGAGTTGTGGACGTCGACAGCTACCTCGTCTCTCCGGGTCCGCCAGGTCTGGAAGGAATCAGCACTCAGGAACGAACTCCGTTATGCCTGTATCTGCACACATGGTGCAGGGAGTAATGTGAGTACTCCGACCCAGTGAGTAATAAAAAAATAAATAACGACTGAGAACATAAAATCCCATAAAGGCACAAGTAATGCTATCTCAAGCAGTAAAAACTAGATAAAACAGTAAAACCAGTGAAATATAGCAAGAAATTCTCTTTGAAAACAATTAATTCAATGCTCAACCAGTAAGAAATGCTCAGAACACTGCCCCTCGGGCATGATTTTTGTTCCTGGTCTGTCATCGTTACCTGACAGTCAGCCATTGTTACCTGACCAAAACGCGTATTACAATGCCATTGTTACCACTGATCAGTCATTGTTACCTGATTGGTCAGTCATTGTTACCTGACCAAAACGCACATAACAGTGTCATTGTTACCACTATCTAAAAGTTAACCGCTCTAGATGGGTACCCGCGCTCACTGTGGGTGTGCAGACTCCGGATGGTCTCCTACAGCCCAAGCGCTATCAACAAGGCCTGAAAGCCTGAACCATATCAATACGAGGCCTGAAAGCCTGCTCACAATACACTCGAGGCCTGAAAGCCTCCTCACATCACTCATCATGCCCTCACATAAGGCCCTCGGCCTCAATCAGTCCAAAAATAGTCAAAAGACCCCTCGGGCATCAGTAAAACAATAATACTCAGCTCAAACAATAGTCCAAATATCAATTAAAACTCTAAGTTTGAGTAAATATAGCTGAGTTAATGAAACAGTGTAAATCACATGTACTGAGCTCAAATAATATTTCAAATAGTGAGGAAAACAGTGGTGATAGTTCATAAGGAGTTCAAACAGTCGGCAATAAGCCCCAAATATGGCAAATAGCCCAATTCACAGTGTAAAACAACAAGTCATAGTTAATACGCGGTAAAATATCCTCCGGATTGGACCAAGTCACAATCCCCAATAGTAAATGACCCCGCGCTCGCCATTGAATGCGTGTCTCATCTCAACACAGCACCAAGTTGTGCAAATCCGGGGTTTCAAACCCTCAGGACATCATTTAAAATCATTACTCACCTCTAGCCGGCCAAAAGTCTAGCTCGCCAAGCCCTTCCCCTCGAATCAACCTCCTCGCGCGTCGAAACTGATCAAAACCATAAGGAATACATTACAATAGGCCAAAGAAACATAACCCAATCGAAAATACTCAAAAAAACGTCGAAAATCATGAAGTTGGCAAAAACCCGAGCCCTGGGCCCATTTCTCAAAAAATTACAAAATTCATATCTCCGGATTCCTCGTCTCGCCACGAGTCTATACATATCAAATTTACCAAAATCGGAGCCCAAATGCCCCCTCAAATCCCAAATTTTCATTTCAAAAACCAAGCCCTAGTTCTTCCAATTTTTACCCAATTTTTCCAAGAATTNTAACATAAGTTTTACAGAAAAACCCTGAAGCGGAAAGAAGCAAAGTTTTTGAAAAGGAAAATTAGGGAAAACGTTTGAAAACTCATGTAGAGCACAGACATGTAACAAATCTAAGAAAAAAAGAGAAAACCTCGAATAGCTAGGGTTTCAGAGGAACCCTAGAATGAGAAAGGCTTGGAAAAGGTCCGATCTAAGTCGGATAAGCTAGAACCAGGCTCAAAATGCTTTGGATACGCCGGAGCAAGGCCGGAGAAGCCATGGAAACTTGAATCGGCGAAGATTCGAACGGACACCATCGAGGTCAGACCTCGAAACTTCGAACACCATGCATTCAAGAACAGAGGAGGTGAGTATAGGCCATCCATGGCCTGAGAGGCCATGGATTCCGGTGAGTTGGAGGTTGAAAGTGGTGGAAGGCGATTAGGGTTTCAAGAACATTCGAGAGAGTTTGAGAGGGGGAAGGTATTCAGAGGCGGCTGGCTAAACGAATAACGGGGGATTAGGGTATGGTGGGGAATTAAAAAGGAAAGGGGTAATCATGGCCGTTGATCAAAAGGATCAACGGCCTGGATTAAAAGGAGGCCGGGCGGGTTGGATAAACGAGTTAAGGGGTTGGGTTAAATTAGGATTGGGCTGGTCTGGAATTAGGCTGGAAATTGGGTCAATTAGGGGGTCAAATTTGGCTATGATTGAAATACCAAATTGAAACGAAATGAGGCAAGTTTTTAAATAGCCAGTTTTGTCCCTTTTATTTTATAAAATAGTAAAAAAGATTTTAAAACACAAATTAAAAGTACTGAACCAACTAATAATATATAAATATTAATATAAAAATATTGGACCCAATTTTACAATTATAGGAACACTATTAATCTTAATATAGGCCAAAATTGCAATCATATGCAATTTTAGCTTTAAAATACCAGATAAATTAGTAAAAAATATACAAAAATCTCTTTAACTATATTTTGGCGTAAATATGATAATAAAATAAGTTATTCATCAAAAATGATAATTTTGGGAATAACTATTGATTTTTGTACTGCTAAAAATGGACAATAATTTGATTTTAAAATCTTTTAAAAAATTAGAAAAAATGCCAAAACCTTAGCTATGCTTATATATGCATATATATGCTATTTTGAGAGTATTTTGTATATGAAAATTATATTAGGAAAAAATTGGGTATCAACACTGTCTCATAGACATCCTGCTATCTAATAATCTTAATAAAACTATCATTCTTGTATGCATTAGATATCATGTTCTTAGGAACTCTGTTTGCATCTGTTTGTACCACGTCTATTTCAATTAAATCAGTAGTTGTCCATGAAAAGGTTTAAAACAAGTTCACGTATGGATATCATGTCTCTAAACACAAGTTGATAAATCGCCTGTATAATCTGTATCACCTAGATTCAGCATGCCTATAGGTTGAAAAACCTCAAACTGTTCAAACAGCTCCTGCACCTGTGATTATGTAGAATTCCGCGCCTAGGCAAGCCTTAGGTGATTAATTCCTGGTAAAACTGAGAACTATGTTCTGATTGTGTTCAAACTGCTTAAGTTTCACAAGCTATAAAACCAGTAGGCAAACTGGTTAGAATTCTGCCACTCCCCTTAAAATAAACACGCCATATCCTGTATTTGAAACATCCATCTAGATATCATGTTCTTAGGATTGCTGAACTTCTTCAAAATCAATTGTTTGAGACGTGTTGTTTATTTGCCTATGTATATGTGGAGGTAAACATGAGCCTTTTACTTGTTTTTTTATTGGCAGTCCTATATGTTATTCGTTGTCGCCTAGATTTTTTCCTTTTAAATACCTTAGGTTCATCTAGAACTGCCCAGAGTTAGATGTCCTAAGCTCTTCCAAGACCATAAGGAAGGGACGGTAACAGCACGATTAGGGGTCGTTAATCAAATTCGCTTATATAACTGTTAGGGGAGGGTAACGGGTAGTAAAAGGATATGATGACCTGCGCTTTAATGTCACGTGTAGCCCCTCTAGCTGAGGAGTGATTACCAGGTATTGCACAGATTGATTTTGTAGGCTAATTAACTTAGGACTCCCCTTTCCCAATTCCTATATGTGTTTAAATTATCTAAACTCCCCCTTTGCTTTACACATATGTGTGCCCAAACCTCTTTACTTTAATTATCCGAACTTCCTTGATCATATATGCATTTATATAAGGGAAACTACTTTATTTGCAAATATGTGCCAAGATGGTTTACTTGTTTAAAGACTAATTCACATAGTTTAAGTTCGGCCGGGACCTACCATTGTGGACCGCGAGGGGTGCCTAACACCTTCCCCTCAAGGTTATTTCGAGCCCTTACCCTAATCTCTGGTAATGCAAACTAGTTATATGAGTTAATCGCTCTAGGTGCCCTAACGCACCTTAATCCGTTAGGTGGCGACTCTTCAAAAATCCAATTCCCAAAAGGAAACGACTTGTTCCCCCATGAACGTCGAAACCCGGACAACTCCGCGAGGAGGAAAAAGGGGGCGCGACAATAAGCATTTTCTTTCTTGATAAACATGTATTGTTCGATACACGATCAGAGTTTAATTTCCTAACAGAACATGATTAATACTAAGAAATTAAATAATACCAGAACGCTTATACAAAGAGCCAGCCGTAAGCCATGATATTTAAAATAAAATATTCGGATAAAGATGGATCATAAATCATGGTATCAATAAAAAAGTAGACTTTAGCTCACATTTTCTAATCAAGCCATAAAATCATTGTAGTTGTTAAGAATAAAAATAATAACCTCAAATGTTACCGACCAACTTTGGAGCAGCGAAACATGGCTTCGATGGCTCGAATCTACTCCTTTTTTAACGGATTCGAACTCACTGGTAGCAGAAAGTTCAGAGTAAAACTAGATGCCTTATAAAAAAGTAAACGAATGAGAAACTACAGTAGTATGATCTAGAACTTTGTGTATATTTTGAAGAGTGGTGGCGGCTCCGAATAAGTGGTCTGAGATGCGAGTATTTATAATAGAAAATCTAGGCTTGAGTCTTTGAGTGAGATTTTAAAAGGTTCTCGAGTTTTCATCCACTGTCA
The DNA here is from genome assembly GCF_001879085.1 of Nicotiana attenuata. Lineage (NCBI taxonomy): Eukaryota > Viridiplantae > Streptophyta > Magnoliopsida > Solanales > Solanaceae > Nicotiana > Nicotiana attenuata. Next base: position 162,347 of record NW_017672055.1, on the reverse strand, counting down.
TATAAAATCTTCAAGGATGGATTTTGGGTCAGCGTTAGACAGAAGAAAAGCGAAGAACAGAAAGAAGGTGTTCTTGCTTTGAAATTGAAAAGGGGGAAAAAGTAGATTTTGTGTCTCAAATACCTTAGTCAAAATCATCGAGAGTAAAGGATTTGCTTTCAAATGATTCCCCAAGTGGTGAGACCTGATCGGGTCCAAGCATGCACTACTATTGAGTAGCGAGGGTGGTCGATGCAGTTTTACCTAACTAGGTCGGGATCGAATCCACAGGGAGTTAATTTGTTTGGAATTAGATTTATATCTAAGTCTAGATGCGGTTTTTGCTCTTAATTACACTTCCACACATGTTTGGTTTGATTCTACTTCTAATGCTATTCTACAGTATGCAATAATTGAAACTAACAGCTTGTTTGGATGGTTGTTTCCCATTGTATCGTATGTATTGTTATTCCAAAACAATGTTTGTTTTGATTGTTTCATTAAAATTGGTTGTATTGTATTGTTAAATTCATTGTTCCGGGACAATAAAAAGTTCCCTTTTTTCAAACAACCAATTTGGTGTGGTGGGATTGTTTCCTATTTTTCTTTCCAATTATGCCCTAACTTATTACTCCATAATTCTGTTTTAACCTTTACCTTTTTTTTCTATTTTAACTCCAAATCTCAAACTTATAACCTACTTTTTTTTCCAAAACTTCTGCTGCCAACGTTAAAGGTTTTTTGCCGCCTTCTGTTTTATTTTTTATTCTAATTTGCTTTTAACTCAATTTTAATTAGTTGTGCTCCTTTGTTTTGCCTTCTTCTGTCTCACTCCTTTCTTAAGGTATTTGCCTTATTCTGTCTCGCTCCTTTCTTAAGGTGTTTTGCCTCCTTCTGTTTTGTTTTTTAAAATTATTTTTATGCATAATTTTTGATAAATTTAATATTTAAACAATTGAGGTTATTTTAGTAAACTTATCAGTTAAAGTACAGTACGATACAGTTAAACTAAACAACAAAATATTATTTAACAATAAAAAACAATACAATCTATCCAAACATTGTATTCATAAAACGATACAATACAATACAATACATTCTAAAACGATGGGGAACAGTGACCCAAACAGAGTGTAAGTATAATGTTTTTGTTATTGATTTTCAAGGGTTTAAAGGGACTAGGGTAGTAACTTCTACCTAGGTGGATATCTAACGGGTAGCAAGAATCTACGGCAATTATGTGATTAATTAGGGTCGTAATATAGCAATCACACCCGGGTACTCACTCTATACCTCTCCGTAGTTTGAGTGATTTTTCTCAATTTGGCTTTCTCAAGTCCAAATGGGTATTCATGCAATACAAGCGATATTAGCTCAAGTCGGGTATTACTATCTCTAGGTTTAACCCTTTAATTGAGGCTATCATTTTCTTGAGCTCGCCCCAATTACTTGTTAGCCTAGTTTTCCTAGACTTAGTCCCTCTTTCTCAAGTAGAGACTAAGTCATAAAGGCATGAAACAACGTTTGCAACCACTAATTCCATAGCTCTAGCAAGAACTAAGCTAAATACCACTAACCCATACACATTCAAGCCCTAAAAATCAAGACCCAACAAATACCCACTGTCGCGCCCCTTTTTCTCGCGAAATCGGGTTTCGACATGTGACAACTCTTTTAAGGAAGGTGTTAAAATAGGAGAGAGTCGCCACCTAACGGATTAAGGTGCGTTAGGGCACCTATTTGCAAATAACTCTGTATAACTAGTTTGCATCACCAAATATCGGGTAAGGGCTCGAAATTACCTCGAAGATAAGGTGTTAGGCACTCTTCGAGGTCCACAACTGTGGGTCCCGACCGAACTCAATTATATGAATTAGTCTATGTAGTAAAATCTAAGAAACAAGGAATTACTAGACATGAATAATCGATTGAAAGACAAGTGGAAGGGGATCCTACATTTTTTAGACTAAAGGATCACTCCGTGCAACATAAATAACACTTCGTAACTACCTCGAGATGGGGTGTTACTCATATTATTCAACGGTCACAGACTATCATCTCCTGCTACCCAATTACTATCTTTAAGTTGTTTACCTTAAGCGCACTAGTCAATTCTAAGTCGTGTCCTATGCGTGCACTACCCGTCCCATGCCTATGGCCCAGGAGGCATTTGGACCTCTACTTCAGGGTGGTTCTAGACTTTAACTTAGGCTGCTCAAAAATGTCAAAAGCTAGGTGACATACAAAAAACATTGGACTTTCACTTATAAGCAAATAAGGGCTCAAGTTGGGCTCTGCAATCAGACAACAAATGCGCGCAAGTCAAATTAACATAGACAGTTGTTCATTTTAAATAGTTAAGATTGCAGAAACCTATAGGCAGGATCTCTATATGAATCTGGATTTAATGGGAGAACATTTATACGCGAAAGCCATCTCCTTGATACACTTCTCAAAATCTACATGATTTGCTTACTGATTTTTAAGCATAAGGGGATTAAACCTATAGGCATGATGTCTAGGCGTTTTACGCGATAATAAACAGTGGTAATCATAGAAGCACCTTCAGAATCACTTATTTGATCCTATAGGCAGGTTTTCTAAGAATGCTAATACACAGTGTTTAACAATTCCTGAACAAACGGGCAAGATGATAATTAAACTGATTCAAACCTATAGGCATGCTTTCTATAATTAAAACTGATTTTAGATCCTATAGGCATGATTTCTAAAAAAGACTTTTGTTCCTATAGGCATGACTTCTACGATCAAGACTGATTTTTTTCTTTTTAGATCCTATAGACAGGATCTCTAACAAGCGGACGTAGAACATGTTTTAACCAAATAAAGGACCTATAGGCAGGATTTTTATTGAAAAATAATGCATTTGAGCAAGGATAAAACACCTATAGACATGCTTTCTACAATAACTGAAAGTAGCATATTTTTAAGCAAAGACAGATTACCTATAGACATGATCTCTAACACATGAAAGCTGAAACATGTTTGAACAAGATAGCACATATTTTTTAGCTAAGTAATGACCCTACAGGCAGGATTTCTACCCATTTCAGTGCAAGCATAGGATAAAAACCATTTCTTCAATTTTTACTAATACCCCAAATTGCTATTACAATAATTATTACAGACCTAGAATTGAATGTAGTACATTATAGAATAGATATAACTATAGGGAGCCTACAAAAGGCCCAAAAGTAACCTGGCCATGCCAGGCCTTCATTCTCATAGTTCACAACAGCATAAAAATCACATGTTCATGGACATAAGGCATCCAGGACTAGAGGGATTCCCCAATTGTCTTAAAAAACAGAATTGAGCATATAGAGCCAAAACCCCAGTGTGTCAGAGTTTCCAAGGGCTTCAAGAACCCAGGGCAGTGCTCATACTAGAGAAGTTAACAGAGTCATTTAGAGGACGGACTAGGGACCAAGTCCTAGTGTGTCAGAGTTCACAAGGGCCTCAATGGACCCCGAGCAGTGCTCACATTAGGGAGGTCAAAGGATAGAACCTAAATAGCCTTGGCTTTTAGCCGGCTAAGAATAGGATTCAGAGAACCTTAAGCAAGAAGTGAAAGAGAAAAGACCAAAGTTAAGGGACAGGAATTGAGGGATTTAAATAAACACGACCAAATTGAACATATTAGGCAAACAGTTGACCAAATCACAAAATTTAAAAACCAGCTCAATGCAAACTTAAGAAAATAGGTTCAATACTTAGCACAAAATCACATGCCAAAGAGAGGCTGATAAGAGCATGTTGGCAGGAATGACTGGGGTTATTATTACAAGACAGGTTGAAACATGATTGGGAATATTGCTAGGCAACATTGTGCTAAACCACATAATCACATAAAGGAGAGGGCATCATGTTAGCATTGGGGAAGGATCACAGACACATATGAAACATGTTACAAAGATTTTGGATAGCATGAAAGGCACACAAATAGCAGATAAGCATTCAAGCATTGTTATAGAGGTCTAATTAACAGAATATGATTCAGTTTGTGCCAAAGGTTTAGCCTAGCACCTTAAAGTAACAGTTCAAAACATGCTGAGATAACTGTTCTAAATCACAAACATATACTAAAGGGGTATGGGATCAAATGAGCATGTTGAGGGCCATAATGACTAACACTGAAAGTCTCAACACAGACTACTGCAAGGATTCGGGGGAGTGGGGGGTAGGTGAATGAACATGTTCATAGGCATTCAAGAGTCAATACACTAACTGAATAGGCCCTAAAGAAGTTTAGATTACCCAATTAGGCATAGATAGTCTTAGAACTAGTAGCATTAATAGTGAGTAGATGCAAGAGTTAGCAGAGTGATGCTTAAAAGTAATCAGGAACATGTTAAAAACCAGAGATTCAGAGATGAAAAAACATAAGGATGAAATTGCGAGAGTTAAGTAACTCACCAGTTAAACAAGAGATGCAAGAAAAGAACAGAAACCACAGTATTCTGAATCGTCAATGAAAAGTAAGAACCCAGAACTCAACGGCCTTGGCTTTCAGCCGGCCATGACCATAGTATAGAATGAAATAATAGACTAAAGCTTTAGATCTAGTGAGGTTATAATGGTTTTCCAAGTCTGTCTAAAGGGGAATGGGGGAGGGGTTTATATAGTGGCAGAGATTAACACATAAACATGGAAAAATTATCAGTCAAACACTAGAAAAGAAAACAATCGAAATCAGTAAGGAAGAGAGCAAACTCCAGAACCCTAATTTAGGCATAGTACACAAATTGACAGAAATAATAAATAAAAAAAGTAAAAAACACATGCTGCATAGAATGAGAAGAACATAGACAGAAATCTATTCAAAATCAGAAAATCGAGTCTGATTTGGTCTGATTTTAAAAAGGTCTGAAACCCTAATTTAGGGTAAGTAAAAAATTGACAGAAATAGACAGATTTACACATAATAGGGTGAATTTAGACGAAATAATACTTAAAATTGAAGGCTTGGACCAATTTTGGTTCGAATCAAAGAAGGTCTATAAACCCTAACCTTAGGGTTAAGTATGAATCAACAAGATACGAACAAATCGGACTTACACAGCGCAAAATAAGCGTGTGTGGACTCAAAATCGTCCAGATTCAAGAGACAAAAGTCAAATAGGACAGAATCAGAGTAAGAATACTTGCCATGTTTAGGCGAGTACTAGATAATACCGTAGAGAATCACCCAATAATTGAAACATATCAAAATGGTAAGTGAATGGGAAGAAAATCCCATTAGAAACGGAATTAGGAGAGAGTTGGTGAGGCGGCGGGCTGGGATTCTTGAAAGATGAGAGACGAGAGTGTTCTGGGGCGGCGGGGGGTGTAAAATGATTAGGCTTAGGGGTTTGGTTAGGTTAAAAGGGGCAGATGTAACGTGCACCGTTGATCTTAGAGATCAACGATCCTGATTTAAAGGGTCCTAGGTCGGGTATAAAAATGGGTATGGGACTGGGCTAATGGGTTTTGGGCTAAGGGAATTCGGCTGGTGTATTGGGTAGTTTTAGGTCTGAATTTGGGTAGGAATTTAGGCTAGTTTTTAAATACCCAATTTAACAAATAAATAATTTATAAAAATAATCAAAAAAATAACAAAAATATCATTTGTGCACTAAAATGATTTAAAATCGTTACTTAACATTTTAAAAAATATAAAAAATCATGTTCTGCATAAATAACATAACTATACATTAATATGGGCTATTATTGCAAATATGTAATTTTGCCATAAAAAATGCAAATGTAATTATAAAAATGCACTAAAATATATTTAAACACTATGTTGGCATAAATGGTAAATTTAGATGATTAAATCATCATAAAAATAATATGAAGGATAATTATTGGATATTTATATATTAAAATGCAGAAATAAATTGATTTAAAGCCTTTAAAAATTATGAAAAATATTTGTGTATGCTTATAACTCAAATGATAATGCATATGCACTATTTTGAAGGTATATATATATTTAAAAATGTGAGGGAAAAATTGGGTATCAACAGCTGCCCCTCTTTACCCGGGAAGGATGAAAGAGTTGTCGGGTAAAAAAATGATAACCGATTTTGACCAAATGGAGTGGTTTTGAAAAATATAGGCCAAACCCTGGTTTCTGAGCTGCCTACATATCCCTAGTTTTGCAGGAATCAGTCCATGTGTAGTTCTGGATCCAACGGTGAACGAAACCGATGGCGTTGTTATAGGGATGGTCGTGTGTTTCGGAAAGGGTTCTTTTGAGTAGGATAGTATCGGATGAATATGCGAAGCCATGAATGTGAATTTGAGATGTTATGGATGTATGACAGGGCAGATATCTGAATGATCATAGAGTAAAAGTGAGTAATTGATAGGAGTCGATTACGTTTGAAATAACAACAGGGTGTGAATGATGTGAGCGGAAACCGGAGCGAAGTTTGCTCCCGTTTGAAGAAGGGTTATCTCCTGGATTACCTGAAAAACATAAAACACGATGCACGCAAATATATATAGGTTGTTGCGAGAATTTAAACATGATGCAAATTCCCTTAGGACCATGAAGGTTGTCTTCGGACGGTGAGGATGATGTCCTTAGACCATGACGTCCTGGGCCATGAATCATGAGATAAGGGATTTGCATGCCATGAAATGATGTTCTCGGGCCATAAAAATGGTGCCTCTGAACCATGACGCCTTTGAATAATGATTTGCAATATTGCGAGATCCTCAGGCCATGACATGGTATCTTCAGGCTATGAGGATGATATCTTCGGAGTATGGCGCCTTCGAATAGATTGCGATGTTTCAGCCCATGGACTGTAGAGACATGATGATGGGTCATATAAGAAAAACAAGACAGAGCTTAGTCTTGAATAGGATTGGGGCAGAGGTTAGCCCCGGAAAAATGAGATAATGTTAGATTTCAATCAATGTAGCATTCGGCATTAGACAAAGAAAGGCAGAGCTTAACCTTATGCAGTTGGGGAGGCAGGGCTTGGCCTCGTGCAAGAAGAGGAGACAGGGCTTAGTCTCAAACAGTGGAAGGCAATGCTTAGCCTTACGCAATTAGGGAGGCAGGGCTTAGCCTCATGCAAGAAGAGGAGACAATGCTTAGTCTCATGCAATGGAGGGCAATGCTTAGCCTTATGCAATTGAAAGGTAGGGCTTAGCCTCATGCAAGAAGAGGAGACAATGCTTAGTCTCATGCAGTGGAAGGCAGTGCTTAGCCTTATGCAATTGAGGAGGCAGGGCTTAGCCTCATGCAAGAAGAGGAGACAATGCTTAGTCTCATGCAAGGAAAGGCAATGCTTAGCCTTATGCAATGAGGAGGCGGGGCTTAGCCACATGCAAGAAGAGGAGACAATGCTTAGTTTCATGCAGTGGAAGGCAGTGCTTAGCCTTATGCAATTGAGGAGGCATGGCTTAGCCTCATGCAAGAAGAGGGGATAATGCTTAGTCTCATGCAAGGAAAGGCAGTGCTTGGCCTTATGCAAATAGGGAGGCAATGCTTAGCCTCATGCAGTGTAAGGCAGTGCTTAGCCTTATGCAATTGAGGAGGTAGGGCTTAGCCTCATGCAAGAAAAGGAGACAATGCTTAGTCTCATGCAAGGAAAGGCAGTGCTTGGCCTTATGAAAATAGGGAGGCAATGCTTAGCCTCATGCAAGAAAAGGAGACAGGGCTTAGTCTCATGCAGGGAAAGGCAATGCTCAGCCTTATGCAGTTAGGGAGGCAGGGCTTAGCCTCATGCAAATAGGAGATAGATGGACAAGTAAAGTATCTCTTAGATGTAGATGTTCATGATAGATAATTAGTTGTCTTAAGGGTCGTTTCTTGATGTATCAGCGAGTAACATTGTCTTATTGTACCTGCATTCGAAGAAAGATTTGTGAGTTCTGTAGGGAAACGTCGGTTCGTGCTTTTGCCTGCTTGCTTTGCTTTGTTTTGCTTTGGAGATCTCATTCGAGTTACCCTGGGTAACATCTGGCTGCCAAAGAAATAATGTTTTCGAAAAGGTAGACATGCATTTGATAGACATAGTTATTTCAAAACATAGTAGTTTACGATATCAAGTAAATTAAATGAGCCAATGACTGCGACACTTTAGAGACGTTACGACTTCTTTGCATTAGAATTTTGAGGGTCCTCCTTACAATTCTGCCCCTGTTTAATAAGCGATTCTTCGACCGTTCCGCATATGACGAAGTTTGCTGGATTTGCTCTAGAATTTTGAGGATCCTCCTCAAAATTCTACCTCAGTTACTGATTGTGGGGAAAATGAAAATTTTATTGAGATGTGACCGAACCCACAAGGCTGCCTACATATCCCCTCTGAAACGGGAATCAGTTCAAGCGTAGTTCAGTTACATCAAATGAAGAAATTTAAATATAGTATCTCTTGACTGCGTCCGGATTGATAGGCTTCGGCAAAACTTCTCCGTCCATTTCTGCAAGTATGAGTGCTCCTCCAGTTAGTACCCTGTGAACCATGTAGGGCCCTTGCCAATTGGGCGAAAACTTTCCTTTGGCTTCGTCTTGATGTGGGAAAATTCGTTTCAACACCAGCTGCCCCGGTGTGAACTGTCTAGGTTTGACCCTTTTGTTGAAATCTCTTGACATTCTGTTCTGATAAAGTTGACCATGACATACCGCATTCATTCTTTTTCCATCGATAAGTGCCAATTGTTCAAAGAGACTCTTTCTCCATTATGCATCACTGAGTTCTGCTTCCTGTATAATTCTCAAAGAAGAAATTTTGACCTCGGCGGGAATGACAGCTTCAGTACCATAAACTAGCATGTAGGGAGTTGCTTGGGTTGATGTGCGAACTGTGGTACGATATCACAATAAGGCAAATGTAATTTCTCGTGCCATTGCCTGTGGTTATCTACCATTTTTCTTAGAATTTTCTTGATGTTTTAGTTGGCTGCTTCCACGGCTCCATTCATTTGAGGTCTGTATGCTGTGGAATCCTTATGCTTGATCTTGAAGGTTTCACACATAGCTTTCATTAAATCTTTGTTGAGGTTGGCGGCATTGTCGGTAATGATGGATTTTGGTACCCCGAATCGGCAAATATACGATCCCTAACAAAATCTGCGATGACTTTCTTGGTTACAGCCTTGTAAGATGCAGCCTCAACCCATTTTGTGAAGTAGTCTATGGCCACTAGAATGAACCTGTGCCCGTTTGAAGCGGTGGGCTCGATCGTACCGATGACATCCATTCCCCAAGCGGCGAAAGGCCAAGGTGCACTTGTTGCATTGAGTTCATTTGGTGGCACCCGTATCATATCTGCATGTACCTGACAATAGTGACACTTTTGGACATACCTGATGCAGTCTGCTTCCATAGTCATCCAAAAGTATCCTGCTCTTAATATCTTCTTGGCTAGAACAAAACCATTCATGTGCGGCCCGCAGGTTCCAGCGTGTATTTCCTCGAGCAGTTTGGAAGCTTCTTCGGCGTTAACACACCGTAATAACCCTAGGTCTGGAGTCCTTCTATACAAAATTCCTCCACTTTGGAAGAAATGATTGGACAATCTTCGGAGCGTGCGTTTCTGAGTATGATTTGCATGCTCGGGGTATTCTCCTTTTGCCAAGTATTCCTTCATATCATGGTACCATGGATCCCCATCTATTTCTTCTTCATTATGAGCACAATAAGCTGGCTGATTATGGATTCTTACTGGAATAGGATCGATGAAATTCTTGTCCGGATGCTGTATCATGGAGGACAAAGTGGCTAGTGCATCTGCGAACTCATTTTGGATTCTCGGAACATGTTTGAATTCTATCTTTGTGAATCTTTTCATCAACTCTTGTACGTGATATAGATATGGCAATATTTTGGTATTCTTAGTAGCCCACTCTCCTAGAACCTGATGTACTAGAAGATCTGAATAACCAATTACCGGCAACTCCTATATATTCATGTCAATGGCCAAGTTGAGTCCCATGATGCAAGCCTCATATTTTTCCATATTGTTGGTGCATGGAAACCTGAGCTTCACGGATACCGGATAATGTTGACCTATCTCTGACACCAAAACTGATCCAATACCCACTCCTTTAAAATTTGCAGCTCTGTCGAAGAACATTCTCCCATCGTCGTAGGCTTCGGTAATATTTTCTCCTACAAAAGACACTTCTTCATTGGGCAAATACGTTTTCAATGGTTCGTATTCCCCTCCCACAGGATTTTCTACGAGGTGATCTGCTAAAGCCTGTCCCTTGACCGCCTTCTGAGTAACATAGACAATATCAAACTCACTCAACAATATCTGCCATTTTTCTAGTTTCCTTGTAGGCATTAGTTTCTGAAAGATGTATTTCAGGGGATCTATCCTTGATATGAGATACGTAGTGTAGGGACAGAAGTAGTGCCTCAATTTCTGAGCTATCCACATTAGAGCACAACAAGTGCGTTCCGGAAGAGAATACCGTGCTTCGTAGGGTGTGAACTTGTTACTCAAGTAATATATGGCATGTTCTTTTCTTCCCGTCTCATCATATTGTCCCAAAACACAATCGAAAGCTCTACTTAGTACGGACAAATAGAGTAGCAAAGGTCTACCAAGTTCCAGCGGGACCAAGACTGGTGGTATAGATAGGTATTCCTTGATTCTGTCAAAGGCTTTTTGACATTCTTCAGTCCATTTTGTTGCAGCATCCTTCTTCAACATTTTGAAAATTGGCTCAAAGATCACAGTCGATTGTGTTATGAATTGGCTGATGTAATTGAGACGTCCTAAGAAGCTCATCACATCTTTCTTGCTCTTCGAAGGTGGCAAATCTTGTATGGTTTTGACCTTTGAAGGGTCCAATCCAATCCCCCGGTGACTGACGATGAAACCTAGCAATTTTCTAGCAGGGACTCCAAAGGCACACTTTGTAGGATTCAATTTCAGATTGTACCTTCGAAGACGATTAAAGATTTTCCTTAAATCTGCTATATGATCTGCGCTTTTTCTAGATTTGATGATGACGTCGTCCACGTACACCTCTATTTTTTTGTGAATCATGTCATGAAAAATAGTCGTCATGGCTCTCATGTAAGTGGCCCCATCATTCTTCAGGCCAAATGACATCATTTTATAATAATATATCCCCCACGGAGTGATAAGGCTATTTTCTCGGCATCTTCCTCATCCATCCAGATCTGATGGTATCCCGCAAAGCAATCCACAAAGGATTGGAGTTCATGCTTGGCACAATTGTCAATTGTATGTGTATATTGGGTAACGGAAAATCATCTTTTGGACTTGCTTTGTTTAAATCTTGATAGTCGACACACACTTTGACCTTCCCATCCTTTTTCAAAACTGGCACGATATTGGCCAACCAAGTAGGGTATTCAACCACTATGAGAACCTTGGCTTTGAGCTGCTTGGTGATTTCCTCTTTGATTTTCAGACTCATATCACTGAGTTTCTGCTTTACAGGGGGACACATTAGATTGGTGGGTAGTTTATGAGCCACTATAGACGTGCTCAAACCAGTCATATCATCGTAAGACCATGCAAAAATGTCTTCATACTCCTTCAAAAAATGGGTGTATTCTTCTTTCTCTGATGGTGACAAATGGAAACTTATGCTGGTTTCTTTCGCTATTCCGGAATCTCCCAAGTTGACTATCTCAGTTTCCTCCAGGTTGGACTTAGGCTTATTCTCAAAATTCTCAAATTCTCTAACAATTTCCTCAGGTATCACATCCTCTTCATCTATCTCTTCTGAGTCACTATCCTTATGTTGTGTTGTCTCATTACATGTCACAATCGTTGGTTCATCAAGATAAATAATAATATTGTTGTAGAGAGAAAATGTAAAAGATAATACTCCCTCCGTTTCATATTAAATGAGGTACTTTCCTTTTTAGTCTGTTCCAAAACAAATGACACATTTCTAAATTTGGAAATAATTCAACTTTAAACTCTTTCATTTTTCCCATTTACCCTTAATGAGAAGCTTTCATAGCCATACAAATGCCATGGCCCCACAAACTTTTTACCCCTTAAGCTTTTAAGACCACAAGTTTCAAAAGTCTTCTTCTTTTTTCTTAAACTCCGTGCCGAGTCAAACTACCTCATATAATATGAAACGGAGGGAGTAATAAATACTAAAATAGCAATGTATTAAATAAATCTTGAGAACATTAAAACAAGTACGGCCGGATAACTCGAGCAATTATTTCAAAACAAAATGCGTCTAAACAAAATACTATAAATGTCTTAAATGCTTAAAATTGCATAAAAATAGATCATGCTAATTGCCAGGCTACCCAGGAACTCAACGGTCCCGGGATGGTGCAGCAGTCCAATTCTTGAGAACAACTCCCTTTCCCACGGTCTGGATTGTAATATCTTCTTCCTCCTCCTCCTCCTCCTCCTCCTCCTCCTCCTCCTCAACTATTGCATTGCAGTCCATGTATTCATCATCTAGAAACACATTCCTTAGGCCAGCTAAAGCCTCATCTTCTTTAGACCCCCATATCACGTCAGTCTATTGAAATGTTTGATGTAGATACGGTATTGGCTGTTCAAGATGGTAATACGGACAATACCATGGCGGCAACCAATCATTGTACTCCTTCCAGGTGTACTGGTATCCAAGTCCAAAGGTTGTGCCGTGGCGTTTTGGTTGTATTGGCTTAGTGATACCCTGGAGATTCTTGTCGAGACCTTTACCGGGTTCATACCCTGTCCATAACTGTATGCTTTCGATCTTATTATCTACCACTTGTCTTTCTCTATTGCATTGACACGCTCGATGCGATGGTACGCTTCTCCACCCAACTTCCTTGTATTCTCGAAAACCGAAATAGTTTGATTGGTGTAAATATGATTACTTCCGTCTCTATGAATGATCACTTCCTGATGTTTCCATCGAACTTCACGGCCTGGTATAGCATAGAAGCTACGACTCCAGCAGCATGTATCCAAGGTCGTCCCAACAGCAGATTGTATGTGGAGGATATGTCCAATACTTGAAATTCAACATCAAACCAAGTCGGGCCCATCTGTAAACAAAGGTTGATTTCTCCAATTGTGGCCCTTTGAGACCCATCAAATGCTTTCACATTCATACTCCCTGCTCGTATCTCATGGAAATCCTTACCTAACATTTTCAAAGTGGTTAATGGATAGATGCTGAGACTTGAACCCCCATCTATCAGGACCCTGGCGATGAATTTGTCTTCAAATTGTACTGTGATGTGCAGTGCCCTGTTATGACTCAGTCCTTGTGGTAATTCGTCTTCGTGAAAAGTTAACTTGTAGCTTTCCGGTACTTGCTCTACCATGTTGGCCATCTCTCCACTGGTGATGTTGTTGGGCACATAAGCTTCGTTCAACACTTTCATTAATGCATTCCTATGCGTCTCAGAATTCTGTAGTAGTGATAGAATGGATATCTGAGGAGGGGTTTTGTTTAGATGATCAACCACAGAATATTCTCTTGCTTGCACCTTCCTCCAAAGATCATCCGGGCCTATTTCAATGATAGGCTGCTTGGGAGCGGCTTCTTTACTTGTTCCTCTCAAATGCTCAGGTGTGTAAACCCTACCAGTCCTGGTCATGCCTTGTGCGGCACTTGTTTCTTCCATTTTCCCTTTGCCTTTTCTTCTCACCTCTGTAGCATAGTCCCATGGTATAGCATTGGAATTAAAGGATGGTGTGGGTGATGCCATCACAGTGAAGGGTGTGGTCACTCCACCTCAAACAGAGCTGGTGTGGCTGAATGCGTTGTTGCTTTAACCTCAAACGCAGTTGGTGTGGATATTTCAACCTCAATTGGCGACTGAATTTGCATTATAATAGGTGTGAGAGTGACTGGAGGTACTTTGGGCTTATCACCTTCATGAATGAGTCTGATTGATCCTTCCGGGTCCCATTCTTCATCAGTTTCGATCACATTTACCCCCTCGCCCCTGTGATCCGGAGGGGGTTGTTGCGGACATTTGGTGCAGCCTCTTTTGCTTGTATAACCATAGTGTCAATCAACGTTTGGATATTATCCTTCAAAGTGAAATGTTCATCAATGGTGTGTCCCTTTATGCCCGAGTGATAGGCACATGTCTTGTTCGGATTAACCCACTAGGAAGAGTTTTCCATAGCAACAGCAGGAATGGGGGTGACATAATCGACAACCTTCAGTCTTTCGTATAGTTGATCGATGGGTTCAGCAATAGAAGTGTATTATCTGGGTGGTGTATGGTCAAAATTTAGTTTAGGTATCTGGTAGATTTGGCGGGCTGGTGGTGGTGAGTTGTAATATGCAGGTTGGGTGTTATAAGTATGGTAGGTGGCGGCAGGTTGTTGGTATCTGGGAGGTGAAGGCTGATATGTGGGTGGAGGTGTTTGGTATGTGAGAGGAGATTTTGGTCCTTGGGCTACCATCACGGCCCCTAATTCCTTCTTCTTGGATATGCCTCCTGACTGCAAGGCCTTGCTTGTAGCTTGGAGTGCCTCATAGTATGTCATCATTCCGCTTTTAATTCCCTCTTCTATTCTTTCTCCTAATTTGATGATGTCAGAAAATTTATGATTTTCAATAACCATCAACCTCTCATAGCATTGCGGATCCTGGACGCGAATAAAGAATTTGTTCATTTGCTCTTCCTCTAATGCCGACCTTACTTTCGTAACTTCCAATCTCCACCGAGTAGCATAGTCGCGGAAAGTTTCTGTTGGCTTTTTCTTGAGATTATGTATATAGAAGACATCTGGTGCATTCTCTATGTTGAATCTGAACCGATCCATGAAATCTGACGCCATGCTTACCTAGTTAACCCACTTCTTTGGACTTTGGCTGATATACCAAGACAAGGCGTCTCTAGTGAGGCTCCTCATAAACAACTTCATGCGGATTTTTTCATCCTTACCAACTCCTAAGAGCTTGTCGTAGTATGTCCTTAAATATACCTTTGGGTCACCTGTTCCATCAAACGTTTCGAACTGGGGAGGTTTGTAGCCCTCCGGTAGTTTTACATACGGCTGAATACACAAATCTTCATAATTCAAACCTTTGATGCATTTACCACCTTCCACGCCTTGTACTCGACTTGTGAGCTTCTTAAGCTCCTCCGCCATATTCTTGATGAGCAGGTCCTTCTCGGCAGTCTCCGGTATGTATAGGGTTTGTTGAGGAGTGTGGGGTAAGGTTTCCTCATATATAGGGTTGCTTTGATGGACTCCAGGAATTTGGGTAATGGTGGTCGTTGGTTGAATTTTGAGGATCGGGGATAGGTTGTGATGCGTTCTGAGAAGTGTGATAGGTAGCGATTTGTGGATACCAGGTTGGCTGATGATGATGTTGTGGAGGAGTTGGTACTGGTGGAGGATTGGGATTTTGAGGCGTTCTGGAATATTGCTGAGGTGCGGGAGGACTTTGTGGATGCTGGTTTGGTATATTTTGGGGAGGTGCTGGGTTTTTGGCGTTTTGTTGGTTGATGTCGGGGACATTCAGGGTAAGGGAGAGGTTTGCCAAGTTCCAAACCTGCTCAAGTTCCCCTTGTAACTCCAGTATCTTTTGTTCCAGTCGTAAAACCGAGTCATTCTGTACTAGAGTGCTTTGAAGTTTAGACATTCTCTTCATGTGTAGCATTGTCTTTCCTGATATTGCTTGTATCATCCATTCTGGCCTTTCCTTTGCTGTTAGGATCGTTTGGGGGAGTAGGAGGTGGAGGACCTCTTGATCTAGTATGGTATGCTGATGATGCCAATATGCACGAACCAACCTTAGGGGATGGGAATAAACCAACAAATAAAGAAAAGAAAAACAAAAGGTAAACAAGTCAGTGAGGAGTATTAGAAGGTTGTTTGCGGTATTTAAATGTCGCGCCCCCTTTTTCTCGCAAAATCGGGTTTATGAAGTTTTGGTTGGGACAACTCTTTCCTTTTGGAAAGGGGGTTTGCATTTTGAAGAGTCTCCACCTAACGATTTAAGGTGCGTTAGGGCACCTATAGGGTTCATTTATAACTACGTTTGGTAACTAGAGATAGGGTAAGGGCTTAAAATTATCCTAAGGGGAAGGTGTTAGGCACCCCTCGGGATCCACTAATGTGGTTCCCGGCCAAACAGTTTTCATGAATTTTTACAATTAGTATATAAACAAGTATGGCTCAAATAGTAGGGGATTTGAGTTTAAATACACATGTGTTTGAAAAGCAATTAATGACAAAGCAAGATTTTGAAAAGAATTACAATCTAAGCATACTTGGGAATGTAAGGAGGTATCCTAGGTTTGTTTATAATATGGATCACATCAATGCAATACCCGGTATGACACTCCTCAAAGAGGGGCTACACGTGGTATTAACGCACCGGTCATCACATCCATATCTACCCTTTTCCGCCCCGTGAAGGTAATTAAAGCGAGGATTGGTGTCGACCCCTATTGCATGCTGTTACCCGTCCATTCCTATCAGTCCCGGAGGAATTTAGGAGTCCTATCCTATAAAAGGGGGTTCTAGGAAGACCCTCAAGTTTAAAGGTAAAATACTAAAGCGACATATAATAAACTAGTAGGACTTCAATTAAGGGGAGCACGGAAGACAAATGAAAGGCTCAGATATACATCTACACATAGTACCCATAAACAGCATGACTCATACACAATTAAGGTCTAAATTCAGATCCTAAACATGGTATCTAAGTGATAACAGCAGAGTCAGATTTATTATATGACTCAGAGAAGAAGTCCTAATAAAGCTTGCCTACTGATTTTAACATGCTGACAGTTAAACATTAATCACAAAGACGGTTCTGTTTTTTATTTTAAAGTTGATTACCTAAGGCTTGCCTGGGCGTAAAATAATATGCAGTAGTTACCAGAATTATGGAAAAAAACATTTTGGAAGTTATTTTACCTAAAGCACGATGTTCTAAATGTTGCAAAGACATGCAGGGATTGTGACCAGTTTCACTTAAACAGGATAATCAAACATGAGACTGTTTTATGTCCTTTTTCATGCATCAGTAGTTTAACTAGGTGTGACTGAGCGAGTGTGAACAAGATCCTAAAACAGGGATCTAATGTGCATATATGAAAATGCAAAATGATTGCATAACTCCTAAAGCATGATTTTTAAATGCCCAAAGAATTACAGCATGACTTCAAGACGTGAAGGAGCAACAGTTTTATGTTGATGTTGTTATTTAGCCTAAAGCAGGATTTCTAAGTGGTAAAGTGATGCCAAATGAGATGCTGAAACGATAAACCTAAGAACATGGTATCTAATGCATGACATGCTTTGAATGGGTTGATCTTACACATGGATTCTAATGCACATATAGGAAATGTGATCCTAAGACGTGGTTTCTACCCATTGATGTTGATAGCATATGTAACTACCCTCCCCTTTTCACTAGCCAGCCCCAATACTTGTTGACAACAGATTATTACAGACCAACACTGAAATGAATTACATAAGTAGAAAAGGAAAAAAAAAGTTACACAATAGAGAGAGCCTGAAAACAGGCCCAGATTTTCAGCACCTGATTAGGACTTCCTCTCTGAGTTATGTAATAAATCACCTCAAATGCCAAGATTGTTCCATAGCCTTTCTCAAATCTGGGTGTGTCAGAGTTCCCTAAGGACCTCAAGGGATCCCGGGCAGTGCTCACACCAAGATTTCATAGCCAAGACAAAGTAAGTGCAGTGTGGAAAGGCCAGCTTTTGTGTGTCCAAGTTCAGAGGGAGCTCAAGGGTCCCCAGGCAAGGCTCACACAAAAAGGGGCAGTACTTATTAACTAGGAGTAGAGTGAAAGTGCAGGACACATGTTTGAAAGAAGTTTGTTAAAAAACTGGACTGAAAGGTCCATTTTGAAAGCAGTTAGTAACAGAGATGGTTGAAAGAAGTTGGATTAGTAAAACAGAGTTCAAACACTTCAGGGTAAGACCACACAGTAAGTGAATAAATTCAGTAATCACACATGGGGTTAAGGGGGTTTGGGGATGCATATACATTGATTGCAGACGCCTGACCCCAGCAGGAGTATTAGGACTGGTATGGACATGCTCAGAGATAGTTGGACACTGGCATAATCACAAACCAGTCATGAACACATAGAGGAGGGATAGGGGATTTGGGATTCACAAAGTGGTAAGTGCACAGTAGGTAAAAGAATACAATTGTCCAGGCATGCTTGAATAACACAAAGGGAATACATGAATTTAAAAGGGAGGGGAATCATATCAGCATGCTTAGATACAGACTTCACAACAAAACCACAAGTAAAAGCAGGCCAGAAATAAAGGAAACTGAAGCAGGAATAGAAACACGTTGTTGTTGAGACTTTAAATTAAACTAGGACATACCAGTGAAGATAGAGGTAAGCAAAATGAAAGAACCAAGGTTTACAAATGATTAGCCTCGGCTTGCAGCCGGCTAATAGTAGTAGAATAACACAGAGTTTTTTTTTTAAGTAAGAGAGGGATTTTTGAAAGCCAAGTCTCGTGCCTTGTTAATAAAAGACTTAGGGTATTTATAGCTTTGAAAATAGATAGAAAATAAGGTAACAAGTAAAGGTTTAGCACAATTATGGAAGTAATCACAATTAGAATCCAATTTATACAAGTACTCCCCTTTAATCAAGGAATTACAGCTTAAACGGATACCAACAGGGATAACCAAGGAAAGAAAATCAGTTGAGAAAGACTGTTTTTTACCATATCAGGGGTAGTAAAAGTATAGAGCATATGATTGAGTCTAAGTACAGAATACACTAATTAAGGAAAGGATTCAGCAAGAATGAAGCACTACAGCAAATAAGGAAATGGAATAATCAACTTAAACAGCCGAGTAAAATTTTAGGGTTTTATAAGAAAATCTTGCAATCAAACCATAAATTAAGGAAATCAGGATCAATCAAGAATGAGTTATGATTCTGTACTTCAACATATAAATAGAGAAGAATGAACAGGTGTAGCAGACATGCAAGGTCAGTCAGATGGACACAATCATACAGAAGTTACACGAGTAGGCTAAGGACTCAGTAGAAAAACCCATTCGAAGCATGGTAACCAACAGAAACTTAACAAAGTCAAGTAGTTATGGCTAACACACAGAACCAGAGTGAAGAAAACCAATCTAACACACAGAAACAGGTAAAGAAGATCAGGCCAACACATAGAAACAAGTAAAGAAAATCTTTAAGACTCGTAGTGACAGGTGAAGAAAATCTTCAAGAAATTAGGGCTTTTTAACAGAGTTGAGTGAAAAAGCAGTAAGAACTTAGAATCGGTCAAGATAAACAAAGAAAAAGGTTTAATCACAAAGAAATCAATCGAAACAGGTATAGAAAGAACTCTGAAAACCCTAGTTTCTTAAATGGAGTAAAAGATGGTTTAAAGTAGAAGATTTTTCAGAAGAAAGCTCGAGGATAAGCAAGTCACGGAAGGAGATAGGCTTAAAGCGTAAAAATAACATAGATCTGAGAGATTCAGAAGAGAGTTAGCGTTTCAAAAGGAAAACCAAGTAAAAATTAAAGGAACCTGTTGAAACTTTACCGATCGTGACATATAAGGTGTGATTTTGCCCAAAATCACACCGGAGACCCATAAGTAACAGGAACAGAAACCCTAGGTCCAAATCGACATGGACTAGGACCCTCGAGGGCCTTAGAGATGATGAGCAGGGTGATGAGAGACCCATTGGAGGCTTGGGTTTGAAAGGGTGGTCGCCGGAGATGATCGGAAAAGGAGGCGATGAAAAGTGATTAGGGTTAGGTCGAGAGAGAAGAGAGACGAGAGTATCTGAGGGCGGCGCCCTTAAAAAAGTAATTAGGGTCAGGGGGGCTCTCAGAATTTAAAAGGAAAGGTTGAACGAGGGCTGTTGATTTAAGAGATCAACGGCCAGGATTTAGGATGGCTTGGGCCGGGTAGACGTGTATAGGATCTGGGTCAGGTGGTTTGGGTGTGAAATTGGGTTGGAAAGGGGTCCAATTTTGGCCATAATTGTAAGCCAAATTTGGTTGTTATTTAAATAGCCAATTTCACCTATTTAATTTATAAAAAATAACAGGCAATTTCTGGAAAATAAATTTAAGGTACCAAAATGATTTGAAATACATAATTAACAATTTAAAAATACGAGATCCAATTTTATGCATATAAAATATAATTAAATCTTAAAAGGGCTGATATTGCAATTATGTGCAATTTAGCTTTAAAAATACTAAATGTAATATATAAAAATTACCTTAGCCATATTTTGGCATAAATATAGAAATTAAATAGATGAATTATCAAAACAATAATTTTGGAAACAGTTATTGGGAATTTTATGTATAAAAAGGGAGAAAGTACGTCAATTTAATCCCTTAAAATTATGGAAAAAATAATAAAAACCTTGGACATGCTTATATATGCTATTTTGAAGGTAGTTATGCATATTTAAAATAAATAGTGAAAAATTGGGTATCAACAGCTGCCCCTCTTACCCGGGAAGGATGAAAGAGTTTACGGGTGTCACACCTCCTTTTTTTCACTACACCTGCGGAAGAGTATAATAAAGGGAATTTTTTCTAACTTAAAGTGACAATCGAAACGGGATTATTTATTTATTAACTTCAGATTCGCCACTTGGGATAATTTATGGTGTCCCAAGTCACCGGTTCAAATCCCGAGTCGAGGAGAAGATTGACTTTGTGTTACAGTCCGCGAACTAGAAATCCGGGTAAGGAATTCTGTTAACCCGGGAGAAGGTGTTAGGCATTCCCGAGTTCCGTGGTTCTAGCACGGTCGCTCAACTGTTATTATTGGCCTATTATCTGATTTTAAACACTTTTAAACCTATGTGCATTTTAACTTTAAACCGCTTTTAAATATTTTAAGGAAGATTTCAACGTCGTCTAAAATATGTCTTTGGACCGCGCCACATGAAATGCACCCGCAATCCGAAACACATCTTATTCAACGTTGTAGAGATTTGGATTTGGGTCACATGAAATGCACACCCGAGTTTAGGAAGGTAATTTTAAATTACGCGCCTAAAGCAACTACGCATTTTCAACTTTGCGAGGACCATGAAAAATTCGCTAAATGGCACGCCTCGAATTCTAAGGATCAAAAATATTAATTAAATGAGGGCCATGCATCTTGACATTTTTGTTTGGCACGGCATGCCTCCGATCTATTTCAAAGAGCCCAACTAATTAATTAAGGAGGCTTAAACTTCACAAACTAAATTCTTGCACATCCATTCCAGCTTCTAATTTTTACAAGACAAACCAAATGGCCAAATTGGCATAACTAATGAACAGAGATTCCGCAAAAATGCACTACTGCTGCTTGCGTTAGCTAGAGAACAAGACCAAAAATTACGAATAGATTACTAATAACAATTTTTTACAAACATACACCATTCTATATTCATCCTTTTAATATCGTCATAGAATACACGAATCAATAACACAAATCACACCATATCAATTCAATCAACAAAACCGCACAAGCAGAAGCTAAATCTCAGAGCTTTGCATACTTCATTTCACGAATCAGAAGAAAACAACGATAACAAAGGCTTCATTAATACATAAACGTGAATCCAATTTATAACAAACATACACGCCTTTTAAGCTACTTCACTATGTATAACAATTGAATTAGACATCTACTAACAGAATAAGAACCCAACAAAATCTACACAAAAGTAATTACCAATACAGTAATGGAAGATGTAGAGAAAGCAAGAGACATGTTAATACAAAGTTTCCTCCTCAACTCAATATTTTTATAAACAACAATATTCTACACAAAATTGCATGCTAACAGGGTATAAGAACTAATACGAAACAACATTGAAAGAGAAGAAAGGATTGACCTCTGTTATCTCGGAAAAACGCGACGATGCTACGTGACCGGAGGACGGAACCTCAACCACAGCCCGGTGATAACCTCGAATCAGTACAAGAACTTTCGAACCATACGCGATCTCAAATGACCTCCACTTTGGAACGAAAATCAGAGAACGACGCCTCTGATTTTTGAGACGAGAATCACGAAAATGCAAGAAGAAAACAGAGTATTTTCGTTTTTGTATGAGTGACTGAATTGTGACTGTGTTTTGGAGTTATTTCAACCGGGTTTCATGGCATTTCCGGCGCTGTCGTATGGTGGTTGTATGGCTGATGGGTGGTCGTTGGGTGGTGTGAACGACGGGGTGGAAAAGAAGCAGGGACGGGCGACGATTTTTGTGCGTGTTCTAGTCGCCGGATTCCTTCGAGGGGTGTTTTGTGCTTCTCTACTGAAGAAGCAGACGTTCAAGGGGAAGGGTCTCCATTTTTTGTTACCTCCTTCAAAAGCTGCGCTGATGTCCCCCCTGTATATCTATAGGGGGAAAAGGGTCAAAAATATCCTTCTACTATACAAAAAGGATCATATATGTCCCCCGTTATACTTTCGGTCCATTAATATCCTCGACGTTATAAAATTTGTGCAAATATACCCCTCATTCCTTAAGTCCCTTCTTCATGGCCAACACCATCAGACGTGGCCTGATATTTCAGTAATATAAACGCAATATGGCATGCCACATCATTGACCCAATCCTAATTTTAACCCCCTCATCCCTTTCTTCCATCACTACCTCCCTTTCGCCCAACCACCACCGTCCACATCACCTCCGACTGAGGTCCATTGCCAATGGATGTCTAATTTTTCCTACTCTTTTCATGATAATTTTTGTTCTTCTTTTTAATTCTTATAAACTAATAGTTCTTGATTTTTATTTGTAATTCTACTATGGTTAGAGAAAATTTGGTAGTTTGGTGCTAAAGTCCTCAGAACAAAAATCTGATTTTGCTCATTTTGACAGTGGGTTTGCACAAATAAGGGTCCAAGTTTTAACCTTTTTTGATTGTAGAACTAGAAAAGCTATGATCCAGCAGTCAAGCAAACGAAATGACTACTGTGTGGTTCAATTAATTGGATGTTCTCTTCTTGTATTTGTAAAAATTGAAGTGAAGAAACTTGGTGTACTCAAGATTTGATACATTAGTAACATTGTTCTTCCTTAATTTTTCTTTGTTTCAGAACCTGCGTAAACGGTTAAGTTTGAAGATGGCTGCAGAGAAATCAATAAACAAAAGATATATCTTTCACCAATTGACAAAGAAGAAACTAGAAACAACGATTATAACGTCGGGCGTCCTTTTTTCTCTGAATACTTGGAGCAAAAGCATTCTATCCAAAGCCAATCATATCTTGAGGCAATATCTTTACTTTCGAGAACAATCAAATTTTATTTCCTGTACACTCACACATTATATCTTTAGTTTCGTAATATTGGACGACACACAATTTGATACATTCTTATACTTTTCTATCCCCAATAAAAATTATTGTGGGGGACAAAAATGATTAGTGTTGTAAGTGGTTGGGTGAAGGGGATGTAGTGGTGGAAATAGGGGGTGAGGAGGTTAAAATAGGATTGAGTCAGTGATGTGGCATGCCACATTGCGTTTATATCACTGAAATGTCAGGCCACGTCGGATGGTGTTGGCCATGAAAGAGGGACTTAACGGATGAGGGCTATTTTTGTACCAATTTTATAACGTAGGGGGTAATAATGGACCGAAAGTATAGCGGAGGACATATATAATTCTTTTTACATAGTAGAAGGATATTTTTGACCCTTTTCCCATCTATAGGTCTAAGGTTTATTTTGTGTATTTTGCCAATTAGTCCCTAGGTCTTTTTGTGTTAAGTCCTTATGGTCTTTTGTTTTTGTTCCAAAGAAGAGTCTAGAAGGGTCCCTGGGCTTAATGGACTAATCCGAATTGGCCCAAGAATTGGGCTCTAAAACTCTTAAAATTGTGATCCAACACCTTAATTGACTCCTTTTAAAATAAAATAAAAATACTACACAATGCAAAATCTAACATGAAACTATTATATATTTTTTGTATTTTCAAGATTATGTAAAGATAAAAATAAGGTAGTATTTTTGTATGATTCTTATTTAAATTTATGAAAGATACGTAAGCTAAAATATTTTTTGTAATTTTTCATTTTTATGACGAAAATAAAGGAAAGAAGTCAAAAATGGCTGAAATAGCTATATTAGGCCTACATTAAATATTTACATGCTAAAATATAAAAAATCTTGGGGAGGTTCAAAAATCACATGTCTACAGCTGCCCCTCTTGGACTGGAAATACGAAGTATTTTCAGACAAAGAACGACTAGACAAGTTTTTTGACCCGACCCTTATTTGGAGAGACTAAAACTAAGAGAAAAGGGGAATGTGACCGAGCCCTGGTAACTGAGCTGCCTACATATCCTTGGCTATAAAGGAATCAGGCCACGTGTAGTTCAGAAGTGAGTGAGATGATGGAGTATGCCGAGATGGAGAGCCAGTCGAGGTATCGTTCCGCCGAGGTTCCGGTCCGCGGTCCTGTTATTACATCAAAATCAAAAGAAATGAAAAAGGCTAGCTAAGCCTGACAACTATGAGTTACAAGATTCCTATCTATAAGTCTTCTGAAGCTTGATCTTGAGTCTTGAATGGTTCTTCATGCAGAACTTAGATTTGAACCTTGGCGCTTGCTAGTTGCAGGTGCTAGTTCATCCTGCTTTGGCTTTTCGGATCAGGACCAGGCATGCAGTGTTTGTGGCCTTGGCCATGTCTTGAACAGCCCACATCTTTCATCAGCTTCTGCATTTGGATTAACTTCTTGCCTTTCTCTCTTTTTTTTTTATTGTGACTAACTTCTGTTGATCACCTTGGACTGTTGACTCGTATTCTTGCCGCGAGCTTCTTTTGTTGCTGACTTGAATTGTAATCTGAGATGTTTTTCCCTTTCCTTCAGGTGGGCGTCTGATTGCTGAAACTTTTTGTGCTCCCTTGTTTTCTATATGGGTGCCTGCAATCAAAACAAACAAAATAAACGAAATTTTCTGCCCCAGTTTGCACTAGGAAGATTTGTGAGTTGCTAGCAATATTGTAAACCACTTATACTACTGATGCAATGATGAGAGTAAACTAAAGACTAGATTAGGATGTGCGTATCCTACGAGTAAAATCAAGTAACTTTGACTAGCAAATTCGTCTGCTAAAATAAAACCTGAATGAACCAAATTAGGAGGTGCGTCTCCTAAGGATGAATTTAAATGACCAAGGCTAGGAAGTGCGTCTCCTAGGGGTGAAAACTTCAGTGACTAAAACTAGGAAGTGCGTCTCCTATGAATGAACTCTTAATTTAGGAAGTGCGTCTCCTATGGGTGAAACTTCAATGACTCAAACTAGGAAGTGCGTCTCCTATGAATGAACTCTCAATTTAGGAAGTGCGTCTCCTATGGGTAAAACTTCAATGACTCAAACTAGGAAGTGCGTCTCCTAGGGGTAAAATTTCAATGACTCAAGCTAGGAAGTGCATCTCCTAGGAATAAACTTAAATGACCCAAAACTAGGAAGTGCGTCTCCTAGGGGTGAAACTCAATTTAGGAAGTGCGTCTCCTAAAACAAAAATATAACCTANGAAATTCGACGAGAGTCAGTGGTGTTTGAAATGTTTCAGCTAGGGATTGGGGATGAGGAAGGTCAAGGGGGTGTAGGGTGTGAAGTTGGGATTATTTGGTGGTGGCGGCGCCGTGCACGGTGGTGGTGGCGGCGCCGTGCACGGTGGTGGCGGCGCCTAGGGTTTGGAGGATTTGGGGTGTTTGGTTGGGATTTGGAGGAAAATAATGACGGATATGGGATGGGGAGATGAAGGAGATGACATGGTGAAAATTTGGGACGACTTGGATGTTGGCCGCCGGCGGAGACGATTTCCGGCCGGAGGCGAAGGTGGAAGCCGGCAGAGCAGTGGCGGAGACATGGTACGAGGAAGATAGGTTATGTTTTAAGGTTTGTATATTTTTTCGGACAATTTTATGTAAAGGTAAAACTCAATTGTGGCCGTTGGATTAGATAAAATTGATGGCCAGGATTGTGTGACGCCAAACGGCGTCGTTTAGTTATAGGGGGAACTGGACCGGGTATTTTGGGATTGGGTTTGGGCCATTTTGGCTGGATCTCGTTGGGTTCATTGGGCTCGATTTGGCCCAAGACTTGTGGCTTGTTTTACTCTTCTTTTATTTTGATTCAATTAGTCACTTTCTTTTTTATTAATTTCCTTTTCTTTTCTTTTCCCTTTTTTATCTATTTGTTTTGTTTATTTCTTTACAAAATTAAAACTAACAAAGCCTAATTGGACTCCCAAATCTAGACTAATTAATTTTCTAAAAATAAACTAAATCCTAATTTGAAAGGAAACTAAACAAAAAGTGAAATTAAAAGAACAAAAAAAAATGTAAAAGATTTTTTTTTGTTGTTATTTTTCTCTTATTTTAGTAATATTAATTAACTAGCAAAACTAAAAATGTGAAGTCGAATTCTAAATGCAAATGCACTATTTTTGTACCTTTTTTATGAATTATGGCAACTAAAAATGCACACAAAAATGCAAACAAGACACAAAATCATGCAATTAATTCCTAGAAATTCAAATAATAAAGTAAAATCCTCATTCTATGGAATTTATAGGAGTAATTTAAGCGTGGCAAAAATCACGTGCTCACACGTCTCCTAGGGGTGAAGCTTCTATGACTCAAACTAGGAAGTGCGTCTCCTATGAATGAACTATCAATTTAGGAAATACGTCTCCTAGGGGTGAAACTTCAATGAATCGAACTAGGAAGTGCGTCTCCTATGAATGAACTATCAATTTAGGAAGTGCGTCTCCTATAGGTGCAAATTGACTTAGGAAGTGCGTCTCCTATGGGTAAAATCTCAATGACTCAAACTATGCGTCTCCTATGGGTGAAACTTCAATGACTCAAACTAGGAAGTGCGTCTCCTATGAATGAACTCTTAATTCCTGAAAGACCCAGACTAGGAAGTGCATCTCCTAGGGGTAAACTCTTAATTTAGGAAGTGCGTCTCCTAAACAGTATAACCTGAAAAACCTAGACTAGGAAGTGCGTCTCCTAGAGGTGAAACTTCAATTATTCAAACTAGGAAGTGCATCTCCTAGGAATGAACTCTCAATTTAGGAAGTGCATCTCCTAAAGGTATATCCTGAAAGACCCAGACCAAGAAGTGCGTCTCCTAGGGGTGAAATCTCAATTTAGGAAGTGCATCTCCTACAGGTGTATCCTGAAAACCCCAGACTAAGAAGTGCGTCTCCTAGGGGTAAAACTTCAATGATTCAAACTAGGAAGTGTGTCTCCTATGAATGAACTCTCAATTTAGGAAGTGCGTCTCCTATGAATGAACTCTCAATTTAGGAAGTGCGTCTCCTACAACAAAATATAACTTGAAAACCCAGACTAGGCAGTGTTTTTCCTAGGGGTGATGTGTGATCCTCTCAATAGCCTTTGTGTAAGCAGCATTGGGGCATTACACCTGAAAATTTCAAGCTTCCCAGCTTTGGTATGAACATAGCTTCCGTCCATGTTTCAGACGAAGAAAACTTGTGAGTTTAAACATGGTGGTTGGTTTGTGGCCTTGACTTTGCGGCGATTGCTCCTTCACTTGCCATGATAACTTTGATTTCACCTTGAAAGACGTTGCTTGCTTATTGACTAACCAATTTCT
Organism: Nicotiana attenuata; assembly: GCF_001879085.1. Classification (NCBI taxonomy): domain Eukaryota; kingdom Viridiplantae; phylum Streptophyta; class Magnoliopsida; order Solanales; family Solanaceae; genus Nicotiana; species Nicotiana attenuata. The sequence goes on along the minus strand of NW_017672055.1, from coordinate 134,787 downwards.
TTGCCACCCGTATCACAGAAAATACCTCTTCTTCGTTCAGACCCAATACCCTCTATTTGTTGCATTGCTCATGAACTGACATTTACCAACCCTTTGTGTTTCATATGAATCCCAAAGCACGTCAGTTGCCACCCACTCAGCGCGTATACTGTTCTTTCTCGACTTAAACCACTGGCCTTGGCCTTGAGTTCTATTGTTCCTTCACTTGCCATGATAACTTTGATTTCCGCTTGGAAGACCTTGCTTTTTATTGGTTAAGCACTTTCTCTGTCAACCTCATCACAGATAATAGCTTTGATCCGTTCACCCAACATCCTCTATTTGTTGCATTGTTCATGAATTGATATATACCAAACCTTTGTATTTCGCATGAATCCCCAAGGCATGTTGATTGTTACCAACTCAGTGCCGCGTTATTCTTTCCTGACTTATGCCACTTTGATGTGCTAGCCAGATCCCATTTGTGCAATTGGAAAGCTGGTGGCCAATTTTGAAGTCATTTCTCACTTGTTCTGACCAAACAGACTGAGGAAGAGGAAGTAAACAAGACAAAAGGAACAGAGTAAAGGACAATGGAAAGAGATGATTCCTAACAAGAAAACTACAAAGTAGAAACCTATCAGATACGGATACCAATTCTAATGACCATGACATGCACCTGTGGCTTATTCCGTCAAGCAAGCCTGATGTTCAACTCTTGTTATACTCCCCAAACCATGAAACTGGGCTTCAATGCTCCGGTTATCTAATCTGATTCATGATCCTTATTCGGCTTGTAGTGCCCGAAGGGTTTTCACCATCAAGCCTCTCTCATTTTGTCCTTTCTCTCAACTCACCATCGCCTTATGGTGCCTGTGAAGGTTTTCACCAATAAGACTCTCTCATTTTATTCTTCTCTTTGTTCATAACGGAATGTTTCCCCCAATATGAATCACCTCTAGTTGCTCGACTTGGCATCTCTCGAAGACTGGTCGGAAGGTCTTTCTTTGGACCGTAATATGGTGGAAAATAACCCAAATTTCGCGAATGGTTGAATTTATACCTTCTGCCTAGGCATTTCCGCACCTGCGGCCCTTTTCTTGCACCTGCGCAACCGCTTCTGCGGTCCAAATAAACGCACCTGCGGAAATCACTTAAAGTCCAAAGATTGCATCTGCGCCCCAGGAACCGCACCTGCGGGCCCATATATGCATCAAATTCACCGCGTCTGCGGCTCTCCTCTTAGCCTTCCAGTTCCACATCTGCGGCTTCCCCACCGCATCAGCGACCTCGCACTTGCGGTCCCCAATCCGCAGGGGCGGAAACATCAGAAGCAGCAACTTCAGCTGCACAATTCTATCTCCAAACCTTCCGTTAACCATCCGAATTCATCCCGGGGCCTTCGAGACCTCAACTAAAACTACCAAAAAATCACATATCAACATTCAAACTTAGTCAAACCTTCGTAACACTCAAAACAACATTAAAACACCAAATCACCCTCGGATTCAAGCCTAAAAACTTCTAAATTTCTGAATTCCGCAAATGATGCCAAAACCTATCAAACCTCGTCCGAATGACCTAAAATTTTTCACACACGTCACAAATGACACGACAGACCTACTCCAATTTCCATAATTCCATTCTGACCCCGATATCAAAACTTCCACTGCTGACTAAGAATCGCCAAATTTCCAATTTCGCCAATTCAAGCATAATTCTACCACGGACCTCAAAATTACATTCTGGACGCTCTCCCAAGTCCAAAATCACCTAACGGAGCTAACCGAACCATCAGAATTCACATCCGTGATCATTCACACATAAGTCAACATCCGGTTGACTTTTCCAACTTAAACTTTTAATTAGGAGACTAAGTGTCACATTCCTCACCGAAATCACTCCGAACCCGAACCAACAAACACGATACGATGAATTACAATTGAAGAACACATAAGGAAGCAGAAATGGGGGAAATGGAGCTACAATTCACGAAACGACCGGCCGGGTCGTTATAGGTGGTAGTCAAGATTCCATTTGATGTAGTGTTGAAATTCTTAAAGTGCGGCACCCATTGATCTTCAGAGAAAACAACAGGATTCATGAGGTAACAAGCAGCTCCAGTGTCAATGAAAGCAATGACTTGAGTTGGTTTATCCTAAACCTTGAGTTCCGCTTCAGGGATGACTATGAGAGCGTTGATCTCTTACTCTCTTACAGGGCTTTAGCTGTTGGTTCTGAAATTTGATAGTGGTCATCACCATGATCCTCGTATATATCAAGAGAGAATAAGGTTTCTTCAGTGGGTTCATCGTCTATAGAGAATATGGACTCGAGGTCTTCTTCTTTTCCGAGATGTATGCTAGTGTAATCTTCAATTTCTTGCAGGAGTTTGATAGATTTCCTCGATTAGGGATAATTTCTTGCGAAATGTCCAATCTTGTGGAAAATAAAGCATCTGTTTTTTTTGTGAGAATTTACTGGCCTCCTTCATCTGAAATATTTTGTGCGCCTCCTGGACCTTGGTTTCCCATATGGAATTCTCGGGCATCTGAACCTCCTGAATCCTTTCCGTCGCCTAGATGTGTGGCATGAACATCCTGATCCGGTGATCATATCATATTTGCGGCATGCTTTGTCAAGTGCTTGATTGTGTTGGATAATTTATTTTAGGGCAGAGCGCTTCGTACAAATCCCATCCAATGCGATGAAAATAGCTTGCCTGATGTAGCCGACTTGTGGTATTGGTATTGACTGGAACTTTTCTTCAATGATGGTCATGATTCGGCTTGCCAACAACTTTGGAAGGGAAGAGATAAAGGCTTGCTTCAGATTGATCTCTCCACCGATCTCGAAGTATATCTTCTCCATTTTTTGAAAATGTTTGTCAATATCATTTCTGTCAAATCACACACACTTCATCTCGAAGAGTTGTCTTCGCATCTTTTCTTGTCTTCGGCCAGTATCTCCACAGAAACTTTCATGTAGGATTCTGATGTTGAAGGCGAAGTCTTGAGAAGTAAGAAAAGTTTTTTTGTCTTGAATTCCAAGTGAGTTCCACCAATCTCTGAGGGTTCCTGAGAACCGTGAAGTGAGTTCTGACAGGATGATATACTTTTCTTGTTCCGCCAAGCTTTTCGTCACCATCCAAGTATAGAAGTCTTGGATCCTTTGAGGCCATTTTGAAACCTTGACAGCATCTAAGGTGAAAGTGTGGAAACCAGTTCCAACTGGTTTTGAAGCCATGGGCTCATATCTTCTTTCTAGGATTGGTTCATCTGTCATGCCTTCTTGATCCTCATCTACTTCAAATATTACTGGGTCTCTTGGCTAGTTTACAAATATTGGGGGATCATCATCTTCGAAAGAGTTTGTTGTGGAATCATTGCTTGATTGAGAGCTATCTTTCATTGTTTCATCGTCTGATGAATTTAGAGATTCTGACCATGTGGTATCTCCTTCCGACATGTTTCTTGGTTGGGAGACATAGAGGTCTGGAGCCTTTTGATAAAAAATCATCAAATTTTCGGGGTTGGACCCTTTTGAACTTTCACCATGATCCCGCCTTTTCTTGGTTTGTTTTGGGCTGCAAGAGCATCTTTCCTTTCCCAAACTATTTTTGCAATATCAAAATTATGTTCTTTTTTTTAGGGTTGGGTGAAAGAAGTAGGATTTTGTGAGGTAGTTGGAAAAGTCAAAAATGTGTAGTCCAATTTAGGTGGGGGAATATGCTTGGGGCGACATAGGGAAGAAGGTAGGTTTTGAGGGGGAAACTAGGTTTTTTGTGACTTAAAGTAGTCATTTCTTAAAAGTTGAATTTGTTCTCTGATGGAAATTGTCTACTTTTGTTTTGGAAGAATTGGAAAAGTGAAGTTCCTGGCAGACAAATCTCATATTGTAAATTTGCCCACCTTATTTCCAAGGCTTTTATTAGTCCTGCATGGTGAGACGATGTCTGCTCCACCTTTTTCTCAATTGTTTCCACTTTGCTCATCATTTTATTTTGTGTATGGGCCACGTTCTTTATGGTGTTACCAATGTTGTTCAGCACTTTATTTTAGCAAAATGTTGGGCATTTGGAGGGGGGAGGGGGAGGAGGAGCCCAGGAAACACAGGAACTTGAGGGAAGGGGGTGAGGACTGGGGAGAGTAGCATAAAAATTATGTTCCTAAAAAATATTTTCTACTCTCTAACTAAACACTAAAAAATATTTTCTGCAAAAAAGTTTTCACTCACCAACCAAACAAGGGAAAATAAGTTATAAAACCACTCATTTTCCATGAAAATATTTTCTAGCAAAATAATTTTCATGGAAAACATTTTCCTTCATACCAAACACACCCTAAGTATCTTGAATTTCTGAACTACTTATTTAAATTATGGACATAAGATTCAAACTTCTTGACACAATTATCAAACTTTAGGACACGATGTGTTGAAGTTTGAACTTTGAGGTTTAAACTCTAGGACGTTGTGTCCTGAAGTTTGAGGGAAATTGGCTAATCTTTAAATACACTGTAAACTGTGGATATATTTTAAACAACATGCTTAAAAGTGGTTACCTAGTGTCATTTCCTCAAGGGGGGCAAGGGTGGAAAATAGATAAAAATTATGTTTAATATATATAAAAATGTGTTTCTAGTGTCAAAAATCCGATATAAGTCTTTAAAATTCTTTAAAATGTAAAGTTATGTACATTAGTTATTCATGAAGTATCTATTTTTTAATTTAATAATATAAATTATATCTATATTTAATTTATAAAAAATTATTATTCAATTCATAATTAATGGATAATATGAATGAATAATTATTTTTAATCTATTTTGCCACCAGGTGAGAGGTAGGGACCTATTTGTTTGTAATCTAAAGGGCTTTTAGGTTTGGGCTGGTCTTGTTCGTAAATAAGATGGATCTGGGCTATTTAGCTGGAATTGAGTTAATTCTTCTATTTAGTTGTAAGAGGTCTAACTTAATGGCTGAAGAGTTTAACTTGGGGCAACTCAATTTAACTAGGCCGAATTTGACAGGCTATTTCCTTCGTTTAAGAGAAATTTTCATAAAGCACTATCTTTTAGTGGTAGTTAGCTATCTATAGATACCATTTGTTATATTACGAATTGTAGATACGTTTTCTGTTGTTATAAGATGTATTAGATGTATTTAAGCTACTGTATTCAAAAATAGGCGTGAATCAGGAAAGTCCAATTAATCAGTTGAGTGTATTCGACTATATTCATGGCGTGAAATATGGGATTACAGCTGGGCAGATTATTGTATTCGACTATATTCACGGCGTGAAACATGAATCAATTACATAATAGACTCCTAATATATCTCAACAAACTCAACTATAACACACAAATTTTGTATTTCCAGTTATAAAAAAGATTCTTAACCGAAAAATACCCCAAAAACATCGCAATCTTCAGAAAATTATATAATACATCTGATACATAAATTATATTAATTAAAAAAAACATATGAATACATTCATGGCATATAGCGCGACAGTGAATACAATAAAATACATAAGATACAGCGGGATACATTGAAATACAGGAAAAAAAAGACAATGAATACAATGAAATACATGGAATACAGCGAGATACATTGAATTACAATGAAAAGAAAGACAATGAATACAATGAAATACATGAAAATACAACGTGACACGTTGAAAATACATTGAAATATATTAACAGAAAATCAAGTTGCTCAGCCCCAAACTCCGTCGTCTTTGTTCAAGAACAAACCCTAATTTCCGGTGAATCTGCCGTCGAGCAAAAACCATGAACACCACATGTCTTTTTGTAAGTGGTATGTAACTTATACAACGTCCATAGCATGTATTTCTATTGCAGGAGAACTATATTGCTGTTGTCTACCTAAAACTCCTTCATCAACATATAATCCTCTGGAGAAGAAAGACCCGTGAAGCACAGAGGGATTGACCAAATTTTGGGTTGCACAAAATTGAGGGGAAAAGTCAGAGAAGTCTTCGTGGTATACAAGGCAAAATCACCATTTGTGACTAATGGTAGGTGATGTGGGTGAGAGAAATTTTGAGATTGAGCATCGTATTTTCAGGGAATGGGGAAAGAGAATGACATGTATCAATGTAGAGAGAGAAAGAAAATAGTGTAATTGATAGCATATTTAGTGGCTTAGGGGTAAGAGTTAACCAAAATTAGATATTTTGCTATAAACATTAAAAGATATCTATAGGATATAATTTTTTTAATTGGTATTTATTTAAAATAAATAAGGTGTTAACCTTTGCTATAGGAGGTACAAATTCCAATTAAAAATTAAGAAATGTGGGCTTCTTAGTGTTAATAACTTGGACTAAAATAACAACAACAAGGACAAACTCAGCTAATCTCATAAGTATGGTCCGTGAAGAATAATGTGTAGGCAGACCTTAACCTTACGACAATGGAGAGATTGTTTCTTGTTCACACGTTGGCCATCTTTCATTATTCATGATCTGATCGCTTGATTTATCTATTTCAATCGAAAAGGGGAATAACCTGAACTAAATTCTAAAGTTAATCAAATGTTTACATTTGGATCGTACAAATAAAACACGTTTCGTCCAAAGAAGTATTATTTATTCAGTACCGCTGCCTTCTAAAAAGGCAAGAGGTCCTGTTGATTGGCCATTATATTCGACAGACGATAATGTACCATTACTAGACGAAACAAATTGTTTTAGGCCCGTTATTTATGGTGGGTTTATTTTTTGTTATACCTAATAGATTATGTATAAATTTAAAAAAAGGTTCCATGAAGTGAAAAAGTTTGATTTATTTCTTTAACAAGTATAGAGAAGATTTGCAACTGTTATGGTTTCTACCAAGAAAATCGCACTTGAAATGAATATCGAATCCGAACTTCGTAGGAAACGTATGATAGATAGGAAGTAACAATTTGACGAGGATGTTGATAATAAAATCTCAAAGAGATTTTTACATTCCTATACACTATATGAAACTATATTACCCTCCCTACTCAAGTTTTACTATAATTACATTTTATATACCCAATTACCATTTATGTACATTTTAAGAGAATTAATAATAATAATTAGTGTCCTAAAATTACTCTAACATATCTTCCACTCCCCCACGTTTCTCTCTCTACATCCCACCTCCCTCCCCCATGTATCTTGCACCCACCACGATTCCACCATTGACAACCATTAAAAAGCTTTGAATCTTTGAATTCGAATTTGGGTTTTCAAAAAATATTATTTGTTTGAATTGGATGTTATTGCAAAGAATAGGGAATTCTCTCTACGGCTCTCTCTATCTCTCAATCCCTAATTTCAGTAATGTAAAGTAAAGGAAAAGAGAGCAGCAATTCCACCATTGACAGCCATTAAAAAGCTTTGAAGCTTTGAATTCGAATTTGGGTTTTCAAAAATTATTATTTATTAGATTGGGTGTTGTTGCAAACAATTGAGAATATGGTTTGAGTTTATATCTCAATTTTGAGGGGTTTTGGTAAAGATTAGACTTGGTTTGGCTGAATTTCAGATTGAAGCTCGAAGAAGAAGAAGAAGAAGAAGAAGAAGAAGAAGAAGAAGAAGAAGAAGACATGATATACATTATATTTACGACATTGTAGTAAAATTGTAGAAAAATTGTATTCTGTTATTTATATATTTTTCTTTTATTTATTTAACTATTGTATGAAAGTTGAACAACATTGTATAAGAAGAAGAAGAAGAAGAAGAAGAAGAAGAAGAAGAAGAAGAAGAAGAAGAAGAAGAAGAAGAAGAAGAAGAAGAAGAAGAAGACATGATATACATTATATTTACGACATTGTAGTAAAATTGTAGAAAAATTGTATTCTGTTATTTATATATTTTTCTTTTATTTATTTAACTATTGTATGAAAGTTGAACAACATTGGGTGTTGTTGCAAACAATTGAGAATATGGTTTGAGTTTATATCTCAATTTTGAGGGGTTCTGGTAAAGATTAGACTTGGTTTTGGCTGAATTTCAGATTGAAGCTCGAAGAAGAAGAAGAAGAAGAAGAAGAAGAAGAAGAAAAGAAGAAGAAGAAGAAGAAGAAGAAGAAGAAGAAGAAGAAGAAGAAGAAGAAGAAGAAGACATGATATATATTATATTTACGACATTGTAGTAAAATTGTAGAAAAATTGTATTCTGTTATTTATATATTTTTCTTTTATTTATTTAACTATTGTATGAAAGTTGAACAACATTGTATAAAAATAATATTAATTTGTATGATATTGTAGTTGTATATAACTGAGTAGAAATAATATATGAAAATTGTAGATAAGTTGTAAATATATAATTAGTTGTATGAAATCTGTTTTTACTATGTATAAATCAGATACAAAATATACAAAAGACATATTGTATAAATTTTATATAAAATTTGTATTTAAGTTGTATATTATTGTAGTTGTATTTAACTGGGTAGAAATATGTGTGAAAATTGTAGATAAATTGTAGACGAGTTGTAGATAAATTGTATAATATATAATTAATTATATGAAAATTGTTTTTACTATGTATAAATCAGATACAAAATATACAAAAGATATTGTATGAAATTTATATAAAAATTATATTTGTGTAATAAGGAATAGTGTCAAGAACATAGAAGTGGCTAAATCTTTAGCCATTTTCATCTATTTTCTTAAAAAATTGAAACTTCTTTTTTGTGAACTTTAAAAGGGCGTATTGGTACTGATTTTTGGCTTGTTTATTTATAGAAAAAAATATGAAGATGTGAACAGACTAATTTTATATATATATTTAGAGAGAGAGAGTGTGTAGCTCTGCCCCTACACATCTCGAGTAAAGTATCTCTTGACACAACATCAAGAGAAGCAGCTTATACCATTTGCTACCACATTGATAATTAACAGATGATACACACAAATATGTCCTCAAACTGAAAATCAACAATTTCTAAAGGACAGAGATTTGTGGAGATGGAAACTTCCGGACAGTAAAGCATTCATCTCAAGTATTCGTATAGAGAAAGTGACGATGCGCAATAAAGGACAAAAAAACTGGATTATATAAAATTTGAACTAAAATGACGAGATTTGAGGGATTTAAATCCCTAAATATAAGTTCAATCTGGAGAGAAGAGGGGAGAGAGGAGAGAAAAAAGGAAAATGGTGTAACTAAATCCCTTGATTGAAGGCACAAATAATGGATTGGGAGCCTTTTAAGGTGGATTGCATATATTTTGTAACTAAAATATGTTTAGGTCGGGTAAATACCAATACATGGATATTTTTCGTAATAGTGTATAGGAATGAAAAAATCCCAATCTCAAAATCTCTCGAAAAGTCCTTTGGAGTTTATTACTTTATACATAATAGACAAGGTTATTTTTTTCACTTCAAAATAGATTTGAACAATTCAAGCATATGAAAATATTTTTGATTTTTTATTTAGTGGTAAAAATTAAAATTATTAGATGATTAAAATTTGAAAAAAATATTACTTTAATCTTAAAAATTCCTTAAATCATAATAATCAATTCGATATTGATGGTTTAGATTTATTTTCGGAATTAAAAATATAAACAAAAATAGTATAATTTGACGTAACAGTTTAATTGATATACTCAGTCAAATAAAAAAATCTGATTCTTTTTTCAATGCCTATATTACTTATGGAATAATGTTAATAAGTCTTGTTTCCGTCGTTTTAACGGAAAGAAATTTTCAAAATTAAAATTGATAAATTCTCACCTAAGATCAACAATGTCTCAATAAAGATTAAATGGATTAGTTATATTGTCAATTAAGAAAGACTTATTAGAAATTATTGATTATAAGAAAATTATTACAGTAATAACTTTGTATCTAAAAAACGTTAGAAAAATAGACTTCAAATAAATAAATAATTTTTTTAAAAAAAGTTATGACACCTTATAAAATTTGATTTTAGGGCACAAAACTCGCCTGGCCGCACCCGCAAATTGGAAGGGAATTTTCAATTTCAGCGTGTCAATTTTTCATTATTATTAACATGTTGAACAATGACTCCCACTAGGTTTTGTCCCGTATAATGATTACAAATGAAAATTAGTGATGCTGCAAGAACTGTCCATACCATATTTTGTACGAAATGAGATACTAAGAAACCAAAAAGTAAAAATGAATTAAAAGACGAGTGCAAAAAAAAAAAAAAAAAAAAAAAAAAAAAAAAAAACTAAAACTTTTCAAGAAGTAGACAGTTCTTTCCTTTTAACTAAAAGTGGATTAGAATTGCAACAAATAATAGATATGAACCCATAACTTTAAGAGTATAATCAATTCAATACTCAGAATACGAGTACATTCAAACTTCTCTATAACAACGTTATTTATTTCGGATTTTTTAGTTGTTATACCGCAATATTTTTGTAAAGAACATATACTGTTTATATAACATAACATAAAAATTGATTCCGTAAAAAACTTAACTTTTATAATGAATGACTGTTTATAGACATATCTGACCGTACTAACTTTTAACTCTTTGTATGTGCTTTTTTTCTTGTTCTTTTCGTAATGTTTCTTTCCTCCATTTCTTTCCTTTTACTTCCAACCACCAATTTCCACTAGATAGTCAACCCACTCACTCCCACTCCTCTCCTTTGGCCCCTCTGCTTTGTCCTGCTGCAATCATTCTTCTTCTTATACTTCCCCACTCATTCTCTTCCTTCCTTCAGCCTCTTGACCTCTTTTTTGACCTATCAACTTCTCATTTCTTTTAATTATTTTTGTTTTTCATTTATTTGTCTTGGTCTGCCATGATCTTTTTCTTTTTCTCTTTTATTTTCGTCTTGTTCTCCATTCCTACGAACTACGAAGTAGGTTGCTAGTAAGAAATAGGACTCCCTTTTTTTTTTAGAAAAATATAGAAGATGACAAGAGTCGACAAACTAAGGAAAAACATGGTATTTTAACTATCAAAAGTAGCAGCTTAAAAATGTCACAGACAAAATGTTCATGAGGATGTTATGAAAATTACTCTAACAAAAAAGCATTTATTTTTCAATAATCAAAACAGTTTTGTGGCATATTACGTAGTACCTAATAAAGAAGAAGAGAAAACAACCTATGGAGAGTTGAAATATATTGGTTCCAATTGTATAATGTATCAATTGGATATTTGGAATTAAGTGTAAAAACGTCATTTTTTTAAGACTCGAATCTATATCCCACGAGGAAGCATGCCAATTGCTAGGAGCAAAAGCACATGGGAACTCGTTGTTCACTTCTTGGTATAAACGGAAACTCCATCTATGGTATACAAATTACTAATAGCGTGTTTGGACAAATTTTTAAAATCGGTTTGTCTTGATAAGTGTTTTTTTCAGAAGAATTTTTGATGAAAATTTGTGTTAAGTTAATTAATTTGAAAAACACTTTTGAGCATTAATTAGTGTTTGATCAAACTTTTAAAAAGTGTTTCTAAGTATATTTTTCTCAAAAGTGCTTTTAGGGGAGAAGCTAATTTTTCTGCTTCTCCAAAACTGCTTGTGTTTTTACTGAAAAGCATTTCTTTTCTTCTAAAAGTTTGGCCAAACACTTCAACTTTGAAAAAAAAAATACTTTTGGATTTGGAGAAGTCTGGCTAAACATGCTATAAATATCAGGGAAAGTGCAGGATTCAAGATTTACTCCATCCGTTCACTTTTGATTGTCCGCTTTTGACTTTGCACACCCTTAAATAAAAATAAATGAAGTATATATTTTACAATTTTAGGCATAATAATGATAGCATTTTCAAAAGTTTTGGAGAATGAGTAGTTAATGATAAAAGTAAAATAGGAAATAAAGATTTTTTTTCTCTTGATTTAATATATATAGTAGACAAATAGAGTGAAACTATATTTTTTGTATAATAGACAAGTAAAAGTGATCGGAGGAAGTAATACATATTACGGCATTACGCGCCTTTAGCATTGTGCAGCAGATCTCCATGGAATAATAGGGTTACTCCTAATTATTAAATGATGCAGATGCCTATGGGTTGCGAACTTGGTTGCCAAGTATTCTTTGTCCACCTATACCGTTATCAGACTGTGTTAATCCAACTGAGTTAGTGGAGAATCATATATAAAGGCCCGTTAATTAATTAAAGGATAGTAGAATTCATATCCAAGCAAACAGTACATACTACAACTAATGGACATATTAAATTAATCAAGGTTTTAATTTGAGTTTCTAAACATAGCTAGCATTGGGATCATAAAAAGCTAACGACGTTGCTGGTATCCCAAGCTTAATGAGGATTTACAAAGTTAATTAAGATATGTTACGTACCAAGCTTCCCACGAGCTCTCTGATCTGACGTTAAGTTGGGTGCATGCATTCATGTGAAGTTTCATAGATTCCACTTTTTAATTCTATTTTCTGTCTATTTGTGAGGGTATGCAACTGATTTTTTCTTTTTCCTATTTTTTATTGGGATGGTTTTTTTTTAAACTTCTGACGAGATATTCGGTTTGAAAAGTATTCTAGTTAATTTCCTTTTCATAAATGCCAACTAGCTAGAGAAAATATTTGCTAAACTAGAATGAAACACCCAATTACAGAATGGGTTTTGGCATTTTACGTAAACATCTCTTTATAGCATCATCTCTTTATAGCAGTATCCCGATATAACAACCATTCACTATAAAAATCAAGTTTTGCTCGAAATCGATTTTTATGCTATGTTATAATATATGTCATCTATAACAACACCTCACTGTAGCAACAAAAAGATATCGAAAAAAATGAATCACATTACAAAGAGGTTTGACTGTATCGTATAGGAAATCCATGCATGTTTTAGCAACGAGTCAGAGAATCACTTTAAATTTCTTCTAGATTTAAGAGTTGGGTTGTGCTCTGTCAAAAGTATTACTACTAGTATTTTTTAATTCAGATCACCAATTCCATCTATGGCCCTAATCTATCACCCTTCTATATTATACAGACGAGGACATGCAACCTGCCCCAGAAGGATTTTTTCCACTTTAATTTTCTTTTTGTTGGGGGAAGTGGAACTAATTATTAACATGGGTTATAACTTATAATAATTAAAGAGTATCTCATGTTATTTAATTATGATTAAGCGATATAAAAATTTATTAATTTGATGTAAACACAAAATTTATTAATTTTGTATTGCTTTTTTTAATTAATGTTGAGAAGTGGAGGATTAGGAGCAAGTTTTGGCCATTTGGAGCAATGCCACCGAAGGAGATTCCTTAAGAAGCCCACACGATGAAGCATGATTATTAAGCTATAGAATATCCAGAAAGGACTAAGAATAGTATAGTATTGACGTGTCTTCTTCTTTCTCACTTTTCCCTTCTCCTTCCCTTATATTGGTGACTCTAACATGCTTGACCCACTAAAGCTGAAAACAAACATGAAAAATAGGGAAGGAAACATTCTTAATTAAAAGGCAGCACAGTGCACTAAGTTCCCATTATGTGCGGGTACGTCCGAGGAAGGGTCGGATCCAGGGGCGACCCGACGAATTTTGTGGCCTAAAGCCAAACTTTATGAGGGGCCTTAACTTTTATTTTTGTTTTAAAAAAAAATTATTTACTTATTTGTAGTCTATTTTTCTAGCGTTTTTTAGATACAAAGTTATTAATAATTTTCTTATAATCAATAACTTCTTATAAGTCTTTCTTAATTGACAATATAGCTAATCCATTTAATCTTTGTTGAGACATTGTTGATCTTAGGTGAGATTTTATCAATTTTAATTTTGAAAATTTCTTTCCGCTGAAACGACGGAAACAAGATCTATTAACACTATAAGTAATATAGGCACTGGAAAAAGAATCAATTTTTTTTATTTGATCAAGTGTATCAATTAAACTGTTATCTTCTAATTGTACTATTTTTCATAATATTTTTAATTCTGAAAATAAATCTAAACCATCAATATCGAATTGATTATTATGCTTTAAGAAACATTCAAGATTAAGGCAATATTTTTTCAAATTTTCATCATCTAGTGATCTTAATTTTTACTGCTAAATAGAAAACCAAAAATATTTTCATATGCTTCGAATTGTTCAATTATATTTTGAAGTGAAAAAAATAGCTTTGTCTACTATGTATAAAGTGATCAACTCCAAAGAACTCTTCGAAAGATTTTGAGATTTTATTATCAATATTCTCATCAAATTGTTATTTCCTATATATTATACGTTTCTTACGAAATTCGGGTTCGATATTCATTTCAAGTGTAATTTTCTTGGCAGAAATCATAGCAGTTGCAAATCCTTCTTCTCTATACTTGTTAAAAAAAAAATCAAACTTTTCCACTTCACAGAAATATTTTTAAAAGTTATACATAGCCTATTAGGTGTAACAAAAAATGGGCCCTCCCCATAAATGTGCGGCCTAAAGCAATTGTTTTACTTGCTTTATGGAAGGGCCGCCCCTGGTCGGATCACAAGGGTCTATTGCACGCAGTCTTATTCTATATTTCTGCAAGAAACTGTTTCCATGACTCAAACCCGTGGCCTTCTTATTATATGATAGCAACTTTACCAATTGCGCCAACAAAACATTATTGTAGTCAACAGAACTAAAAGAGGGAAAGGAATAGGGCAATTATTAGACTGATGAAAATAAAACAAATAAGTTTGGCCCCCCTTCAAACTCTGGAAAACTATCTTACAGGGTTCAAGATTGTCTTATTCCTATATATCTTAAGCCATTTATCTCTACATTCACCTCCACCTAATTATTAATGTTACTATATCATTTATTGATTGTTAAACAACTTCCCGAGTATCTTTAAGTTATTGGACAAAAACTTATATTTTTAATTCTTAATTAGTTATTGGGGTTGATAAAATAACTCCAGTTTCTCCTTGCCCATGATTAGAGGTGATAAAATAGTTAAAAGAAAACAGTTATTCACCCATGTTATCCATCAAAAAATAGGTTGGTTAAAACGGCTCAAATATAGATAAAGAACCATATTATCCACCTAGAAAATGGTTAACCAAATGGATAACTAATATGTTTAACTTTTACATTTGTAAAGCCTCAAATTGGAGTTCCTCAAATTTGGAAGACAAGGAATTCTCTCATAAGTGATCATATTTAAGAAGCCATGGATAATATGGATATTCATATTATCCACCGGATAAACCCATTTTTATCTGTCTCAAATACCGGTCGGGTCAGATAATTTATCCGTTTTGACCCGCTCATATCCGCCCGACCCGCCCGTTTGCCACCCCTATCCATGATCGTACGCATTCTAGATTATTTTTTACGGTAACCAACTTGAGCCATGTTCAAAACTTTCTTTTTCACATTTTAAAGATACATACTTCAATATAGTGGCGAAGGTAGAAATTTTATAAAAGGTGTTCAAGGTTTTATGTATATTTATAAAAGTAATTTTTAATTTATATACATAGTATAATATTTTATATACTTAGTGTAATTTTCCGATGAAGGGTGTTTACATCATATTATGTGGCTACACTGCTGCTTCAGTATAGATCACAGGCGATGACATTAGACGTGTCATACATGCATCGAGTACAAGAAGCTCCACTATACTAGTAAACAACAACAAAATATTTAATTTTATATGTGGGGTCCGGGAAAAATATTGTATACGTAAACTTTAACCTTACCTTATAAAAGTAGAGAGATTATTTCCGAATTTCCATACTAGTGAGTAATTAAATCTTTATAACTTAAAATTAAGATTGAAAAAAAGTTCATATCCACAAGACTTATTGGGACTCCTAATGATTCATATTGTGGAGTAGTATTTTGACTTTTTTAGGCCAACAATAACGCATATAATAGCACCAAATTCTTTGTATTGTATAGTTAAACCTTCTCTCTCTCTAACCTTTTCTTTTTGGCTGGGTGGGTTCAACTTCCCTCTCTAAAGGCGCGTGCTTTGTTTAATGCATTATTGGTAGAAGGTGGAATTATTAAAATACGGAAAATTGAAGTTGTCAGTGCGTCACAGGCGGTTACGATCACCGATGAACTTGTTATCTCCTTTTTCTACGATAAATTATTACCGTATGAGAATAATTCCTCTTGCGGGTAACAGACTATGCGGTGGTGTGATACGATAGATAAACAAAAATAATTTTAAAATAAAAATTAATTTATATTTATTAAAGGATGGAATATTAATTACGGGATAAGTTATTTTAGAATAAATAGTAAAATTAACAATTCCAAAATTAATATTGTTGCGGAAGATGCCTAATCCTTGTTAAATCCTTGTGTTTATTTTATCCTTCTTTATTTGTTTTGTTTGTAATTGTGTGCTAACTACTCTACAATCTTCCACAACAAATACAATATATCAAATGGCCAATAAAAAATAATCCCAGTATAATTTATCCTAGCAAAACTTATCTTCAAACCAAATGACCCCTAACTGTTGGTACACCATATCTCATCTGTTCTACTAGTAGTAGTAGTAGTAGTTCGTATAATCGAACAAGGAGAGCAGTGGCGGCTCAACCCTAAAGCCAGTGTGGCTTTAGGCCTCCAAAAAATTAAGGCCCCAAATTTACTTAAATTATATATAGTATAAATAATTATGTATTTATTATTAGTGATAAATAAATTAGTTTTAATCATTTGTTGTCAATTTTTAAAGTTTATACTAATAACTGTAGATTATTATGTATTTACTTCCTATTTTTTATTATTCTTTTTTGTTACCTCACGCATGGTGGATGAACTCAACTTCTTAATTTGTCTAACGCACTTCTACTTGATTCAATTTTGTTTATAATTATGATTTTGTAGAATCTTCTTTCATTTTAAGTGCTTTTTAGATAATTTTTCAATCTTAAGCTAATGAAATTATCAAAGGATTAGATATGAAAAAGCATTTCTTAACCTCGAATGTCTTTTGAGGCCTCTTTTTAAATTTTCGCTTTAGGCCACACATAGAGATGAGCCGCCTCTGAAGGAGAGAAAGTATTGTGCAATAATAATAATAATAATAATAATAATAATAATAATAATAATAATAATAATAATAATAATAATAATAATAATAATAATAATAATAATAATAATAATAATAATAATAATAATAATAATAATAATAATAATAATAATAATAATAATAATAATAATAATAATAATAATAATAATAANTTTTGGAAGGAAAAAAGTGCTTTTGAGGAGAAGCAGAAACAGTTTTTGAGAAGCAGAAAAAAGTAGCTTCTCTTCAAAAGCACTTTTATGAGAAGCTCTTTTGAGAAAAATACACTTAGAAGCAATTTTCAAAAGCTTGGCCAAACACTAATTACTGTTCAAAAGTATTTTTCAAAAAAATAGCCAAACACAAACTGCTTCTCACCAAAATCACTTTACTAAAAATACTTTTGAGAAAAACACTTCTCAAAATAAGCTGATTTTAGAATCTTGGCCAAACAGACTATTAATACGTGCTGTTATACTTATTTATCATAATGCCATGTCAGTTTAGCAATGTAAGCATTGACTTTTCTCTCTCTCTCTCATCTTGTCTCTCTCATAAGATTGTCGGCTTCCTTTTACTATTCTAGGAGTAATTTATTTACTTTATAGCTAAGCAGTGTGTGTATATAATAATGCTGTGGATTACATATGCCATTACCCAAAACATATAGCCCACTGCCCGTCCTTGCCTAAATTCATTTCTGTTTCTTGTTTCCACTGTTTCGTTAATCTATTTCTTCTTCTTCTTCTTCTTCATCTTTTTTGTTTGTTATTCGTCAAAGTTGGATCCTCTTCAATTCATTCATTAAGCAGTCTGAGTTAGTCATCGTACTGGTTTGCTGTTCTGTACTGTAATTCAGATCCTATTTATGCTCAAGGTTTCGCCATCATCTTAATTAGTGCATAGTTAATTAAGCTGGATAGCTTCAGTTCTTGTATTCCTTAGTGGCACAATTATAAAAACCTCTAAAGCATGTAACTTTATTTCTCCTAGCTTCTCCTTCCCACCAAAAAAATCAAAAAAAAAAATTGTTTCCATTTGTTATGTTTCCTGCCGGATTCTGATTATTCTGAGGATCAAAGCGATCTGGCTGTTAAACTGAATATCGTGTAGCTGAACATTTAAAAAAGCCAAAAAATCATGTAATATTTCTCCATTGAAAGAAACCTAGTTCATTTCTCTTTTAAAAAAAAAAAAAAAAAAAAGAAAGGAAAAGGATCGGAGATGCCGGAATTTGAATCACCAGTATCGGCGCCGGCAACGCCGGGGACACCAACGCCGCTGTTCTCGTCGATTCGAGTGGACTCAATGGGGTCTAATTATGATCGAAAGTCAATGCCCCGATGCAAGTGCTTGCCTTTGGATGCTCCAACATGGGGCACTCCTCACACGTGTCTCTCCGACTTCCCCGCACCAGATGTCTCCCTCACCCGCAAGGTACACACTCTCAAAAATATCCTAACTGAAAGTTAAAATTTTTAATTTAAAATTTTACGATAAAATAAGTATTTACTAATCTCTAAATAATTTTTTTGAAAATGACTATCTATTCACGCAATTAATTTGCGTTGGACATTTCATATGTCAAGGTCCAATGGTTGCGATAACTAGCTAGATTGTGTCAATTGGACCAGCTTTTGCCAGTATCTCGATTGCTAAAATGTTGTCATATATACTCTACTTTCATATATTTGCATTTAAGATCAATTCTGGTGATATTGATTATTATTTTTTTTGCCTATGCTTTTAGATTTTCATTAATTTAATTTTTGGTCCACTTAGAGTACCTGGCTAATAATCAAGTTTAGTCAGACAAATTGGGGGTTAGGTAGTTCATATGGGTACTTAATAAACCATTACAAGCATGATTATGTCACCAGATAAATTTATTAAACTCCGATTAATTAATATCCTTTTGTTACATTCAAAAATGCATACCAAACTCGTTTTTTCGGATTTTAAGGATGTTGTCGTTCAAATTTTATCTTTATATGAAAAAATAGCTAAATTTCGATTAATTTTGAAACTACGACTTTTTCATTTATCAGTCTATTTCTGATTTCCCCCCTACAAAATGTGCTGCAATCTTTAAGTGAAAAATTTACTTTATTCAGTCAAAGTCATAACTCGGAATTTGATTTACAGCACATTCTTCTAAAACATGCTTTCATGTGTCCGTTCTTTTCCCTTTTTATTTTCATTTTTATATTGAGAGCATGCAAGATTCTTCTCAAGAAAATGGAAATTTCAATCTGAATTCTAAAATTTAGCAAGTTTTTGTGGTGCCAATAGATTACAAACCTATGGTCACTGTTTTAGTAGTTCAACTTGCAAGTTCTGACTTCTGAAATAGAACTCCTTCATTGTTATTTTGTTGCATTTATAGAACTAATTGTCTCCTAAAGTTTAAAAACGTCTGTGGTGATACAGCTGGGAGCAGAGTTCGTGGGAACATTTATCCTTATATTTGCTGCAACAGCCGGGCCAATAGTGAACCAAAAATACAACGGAGTAGAATCTCTAATCGGAAATGCAGCTTGCGCTGGGCTGGCCGTCATGATCGTGATTCTGTCGACGGGCCATATTTCTGGAGCGCATCTTAATCCGTCGCTCACCATCGCATTTGCAGCACTTCGTCACTTTCCCTGGGTTCAAGTGCCGGCCTATGTTGCAGCGCAGGTTTCAGCATCCGTTTGTGCTTCTTTTGCTCTCAAGGGTGTTTTTCATCCTTTCATGTCTGGTGGCGTTACTGTTCCTTCCGTAAACACTGGCCAGGCTTTTGCTCTTGAATTCCTCATCACATTCAATCTCCTTTTTGTTGTCACTGCTGTTGCTACCGACACCCGCGCGGTATGGACCGACTTAACTTGGCTTCTTTCACTCTTGGGAGCATTAATCATACATAGCATAGACGTAGCATGTTAACATAGTTCTCTTTTTACATACATGTTAGACTATAGTCTAGTTTATTGAAGAGGATCAAGCGAGAAGGGCAGCCCGGTGCTCAAGGTATCCCGTGTTCGCGCAGGGTCCGTGGAAGGGATGTAGACAGCCTACCCTAATGCAAGCATTAGTGGCTGCTTCCATGGCTTGAACCCGTGACCTATAGGTCACACGGAGACAACTTTACCGTTGCTCCAAGGCTCCCCTTCGATCAAGCGAGAAGTAGGTGTTATAATTTACCCTAGGCAAAATTTATCATTGATATTGATTCAATTACATGATCGAAATCTAGAAAGATCTGTTACCTCCTTTGAGTTCAATTTAGAGGTTCACACACAAATTTTATTAAAAAATAGATACCTAGAATCCATCGGACAAAGACAGCTCTGATAATTACTTCCATGATCTAGTCGAGAAAAACTATACTTGGCAAGATGGCATGAACTTTTTGTTTTTTCTTCTTTCCTTCCTCTTCCTATGCCAATAACGACGTATTCCTTTATTTTTCTTTTCCCTGATGATACTAATCTTAATATTCAATAGGTGGGAGAGTTGGCGGGCATTGCAGTTGGAGCTACAGTCATGCTCAATATTCTAGTGGCGGGGTAAGTAAATATCTCAATACCCAAGTGTTTTTTATTTACTACTATACTTTTTTTTTTTTAATGTAATCTTGCTTTAGTTGCTTAATAACCAAAAGTGAAATATTAAGGAGGAGGAATGCCAACTTACCTCCTCAAATCCTGACTGTCATCAATTGGACAGGCTGAATTATGTAAAAAATATGGCCAACTAACTTAGAAATTGTCTTAGATTCCAACTTAGAGATTAAAGTATTGCCTTCTGTAATCAAACTGTGTCAACTCCTATTCCTAACATGCTCACTAGGAGTTGCAACAACAACAACAAATCCAGTAAAATTTCACAAGTTGGGTCTAGCAGACCTTATCCCTATCCCGGAAAGGTAGAGAAGCTGTTTTCGATAGATCCTCACCTCAAAAAAAAAATGAAAAGAAACAATAGAAACAAGCTATATCAACAACAAATGCCAGAAAGATAATAACAACAATCTAAGAGCCAGAAAAATAGATGGAAGGAATCAATAGCAACAAGCAGTGATAACAACAAGATACTAGGAAACCGAAGCAGAAGATAGTAGGACAACATCATATGTAATACGAGCAATCTAAGAACAAGACACTACCAGACTAACCCTAGTACTCCGGTACAGAACAGAAATACGCTCAAACTACCTGCTAACTTTCTACCCTAATTCTCGACCTCCACATCCTCCTATCAAGGGCCACGTACACTTGAAGACCAAAATATGCATAAGTAGGATTTCTCCAAAATACTACAGATGTAATATGATCAACTTACAATAAATTATGTACAACCCTTTCCTTGACCTGCCTAGTTCAAAATGTAGGGAGCTGCAACTTATCCATCATGAGGGGACCATTATCTTCTCTAGGAAGGTTCTGGACTGTATAATACAGTTTAGTTGCAAGTGGGACTTGCAAATTTCCTCCAAATTGGCCAAAGCATCTGCAACACCATTTCCTTCCCTAGCTAAAATAGTGCCTCACATGGACTTGCTTCTGTTTCATCCTCCTCCTTAAAATAAGATGCCATCTTTTAGCCCCCAAGGTACTGGTATGGAATCCTGGATCATACACACAACACCCAAGTATTTAGCTCCCGTTTGGCCATAAAATTTGGGAGCTTTTTTTCAAAATTTGTTTTCAAATATCTGCTTGTTTAAAGATTTTAACCCAAGAACAGCTCTAGGGTAGTTTTTGAAGTTTTCTACTCACACAACTTCAAATTCTTTTCAATAAAATGTATGTCCGAACATAATTCAACTTTTAAAAACTATTTTCCATCTCATCTTCAAAAACTCATTTTTTCAAGTTTCAATCAAATCTATGTCCAAACGCTAGCTTAGCTTTTACAGTTTACTTAAATCTATCTACTAAATCTTTTCCTCCCAGAATCCGAAAATTCTACAATAGTGTTAGTACTAATATATGGGTTAGCTACCAAACAAACCTTCGGGTGTTACCGTATCAGCTCTTGCATTAGGGAAGAAACTTCATTCTGATGCCCTTTCTTCAATTACAAAAATGTTGCACAAAACCAACCGCAAAGAAGTAAACAGAAGTAGAGAGCTAAATGCTCCACCCCAATTGTGCTTTCATGCCTAGCAAAGTGAGAAAAGAATTCTCAGCTACGACTATAACTTAGACTTCGCCAAAGCAGATCCAGTAACTCTTTTTTTGAGTTTTTGAAATGTTGGAATAAGCAGGCCATCAAGCGGTGCTTCCATGAATCCAGTAAGAACTTTGGGGCCAGCCGTTGCAGCAGGAAATTACAAGTCATTGTGGATATACATAGTGGCTCCAACTCTGGGGGCTCTTGCAGGGGCAGCTGTTTATACGCTCGTCAAACTTCGAGGAGATGACAGTACTGAGACACCACGCCAGGTTAGGAGCTTCCGCCGCTAGCCTGCTGAAGGAAGGGTGTTGTTCCAACTTCTAATAGCTTATCTTATTATACTATTGCGTGCTTGAAAATAAAGGTGGAGGACTCGGAAAATGTGACTTCCAGTCTCACTACCAAAAACAATTTACAGTTGCATTTGGTACTCTTTCTCCTCATTCGCTATGTGTGGATGACTTGAGGAAGGGGGGATATTCGCTTGTGGTCTGCGACCTTTTTTCCTTTTTTTATGGTTTGCTGTGCGTGAAACTTTGCTACGTTATAATTCTGTGTGATGGTAATAAGAAGCTTTTTGAGCTGCTACTTGTTTATGATCTTGTCATAATGTTTAAGCATCAAAATGCTTATATTAGCAGTCATCACATTATAAACTCTCAGTCATATCAAAATTATGCACTCCACATAAGTGTGAATCCAATTCAACAGTGATATAATTAAGTAAATAAAAGTATGCTCTCTCTAAAACAGGTTAAACTTTTAGATGAGTTGTCACACGCTTCTGCAACTATACTTCAGGAGACATTAGTTTCTTCTCCGCCAAATTGAAAAAAACAATGATCTTGCCGGAATTATTTTTCAAAACCGCCTGCCTATGGATTAAGCATGCACAATTCATGTTTTAAACCATCACAAACTTTGATAAAGATAACTATATGATTGAAGCCTACCAAGAGTGATCAACACCTGGTTCCACGATTGGTAATGGCGTAGTCACAAATCAAAGTATATCCTAACTTTAGCAGAGTTGAGACACTCAGTAATAATCATCACGTAATACTAATACACATAAAGGAGAGCTGAAGAGATTGGACTGCAAATCAAGATAGAAACAGGCTACTCACAGAGGGATTAAGGGTGACTAGGCAGTGTCTGATGGTTGCCTGTGGGCCAATATATACAGGTTGCATCCCTTTGCTTTCCTTCTGATAAAACAATCACTTACACGAAAATAAAAACCTGGAAAGGAAGATCTCCTATACGGGAAGACATATAGTATTTGTTAAAACAGCCCACCTACTGGAAATTTGGAATCTAGCTAAAAATTGGGAATGGGGCGGGGGGCTGCAAAGGACCTTTTCTATTGGCACGAAGGACAGCTTAATCAAGTTCCATTCTCAAAAATCACGAAGCCATGCAACTTCTCCATTCTTTGACACTTGAGCTTAATTGATCCGGGAAACGAGCAGACCAAATAGCCAAATCTGGTAATGGTCCTGTCAGCGCAAGAAAATTTTCTCCTGCTCTCTTTGGCAACTTTTTCCAGCTTACCTGCCATTTCAGATAATAAACTATTAGTCATAGCAGGTAAAGGCAGAGAGCAAAATGCATAGTGGCTTTCAAAAGACCAGAATATTCTTAATGTGCACAGACTGCACACAGCAAATAACAAAATTTATATGCCATGAAATTGTAATGTCACTGAAACCCTCTGAACGGTTTCATGCCAAGCTATCGCAAGCTATCATAAACTAAACAGAATCACCAGTCCTGCCTTTTCCTAAGCTCATTCCCAGCAATATCGCACCACGCAATTGCACATTTCTAGACATTTATCACACATTTACAGAGTACACCATTACATTGCATCCATATACGGTATACCTTGATCAACTTGAAAAGTCAAGAATTCCTTCTAAAAGATGGACAACTTTTCAAGACAGTACAGCTGTTTCAAGTGATCATTGTTAATTATGATGGAACTGGTGCCGTGACCAAAGATACAGGGGTTTGGTGCCTGAAACCATCTATCTGGTGCACAGATAATGGTAACAGTTGGTCAAGACCAAACTCCCATATTGTTTGTGCTGTTTGATGAATTTCTGAAAATTCTCTTTCAAAGCCGAGGGTCTATTGGAAACAACCTCTCTACCTTCACTAGGTAGGGGTAAGGTCTGCGTACACACCATCCTCCCCAGACCCCACTTGTGGGAATACTGGGTTTGTTGTTGTTGTTGATGAATTTCTGAAAATTATATGTACCATACTATTTTCACAAACTCGCTCAACTTTCATCTACCACTACTGATTTCTTTCGAGTGAACCAAAATGTTTTAATTACTAAAAAAATAAATAGGACATAGAGTATGTCATAATTACTAACATGATTTCTCTATCAAATTGCATATCTTGATAAAGGCACTTTTGAATTATAAATGGCTGAGATTAATTTCCAAAAGCCTCCATGATTCACTGGATTAAAAGTATTGCTTTCATAGTTGCATAACCCTAGGTAACCTTTTAAAAGAAGAATGACAAAAAGGCAGCTAGTAAACCAAGAGCGGCCACAAAAATTTATACTGCTTTTACTGAGAAATAAAGAGCTACAAACTTTGGTCCTTCCAGATGCTCCTATAACTCGATGAAGCTTCACGCCTTCATGTGCGTCCTGCTTTAAGGAAGATAAATGGAATTCAATTACCCTACCTGCCCAGGAAATGCCTTGCATAATGCGTTGATAGTTGCGTTTAGTTCCCTAGGATCATCCTTTTCGGAAATTTCTGGTTGGATCATTTCAGAAGAAGTATTAGACCATTCTTTGGTAGCAGCACCACAATTCACCATGAGCCGACCATTGGGCATCAACACCTTATTCATCTCCAACCAAGTTGTGACCTGTCAAGGAAAGCCGAAACAAATGCATTAGATCCTAGAAATCTACCACCAGGAAACAGACAGCAATAGATGCACAAGGGTGAATTTTATGAATCAAAAAAGCGCACACAGGTGAATTAAGAGTACCAGCAACTTAATACTTCAATTAAAATGAGAGTAGATCTGCAGGTCACACTCAATCTGGTCGCACTGGGGGTGCACTTGAGAAATTAGCACTTTCAACATGAAATGAACCTTTGTCTAGTGTTTGGTAAATGTTGAAAGTGTATATCACTAGTAGAGCTTTCAACAAACGAGTACGGCAAATGCTCAAATTTGGAGCTGATGAAACTTCTGTTGGTTAATATTTAGGTACTATTTGACAATTTGCCCCACTACAAATCAAAGCGATTTTTTATTTTTTTATAATGTGGTGCTGAGGCCAGCTTGTGCGCACCTCGACTATTTCACCGGGCACCTGCTATCTCAACGACACAGGTACCGGACAAATCAAAATGAATATTTAAATGGTTAATTTGTATACAACAACAACAACAACTACCCAGTAAAATCCCACCAGGTGGGGTCTGGGGAGGGTAATGTGTACGCAGACCTTACCTCTACCCGATAGGGCAAAGAGGCTGTTTCCGATAGAAAATTAAATGGTTAATTTGTATATTAAACACAAAGTACTTTGTAAAATAATGGTACAACGAAATGCTACTATAGAATTTATAAAGCACTTCTCTAAATACTAGAAAAAGTACTTATCCAGAAACCACACTCCCAATTGGGTGCCAAAGGATTGACTCAAACATCAACTCTATTAGCAGCCAAAAAGAAAATCAACGTGAGATTATTCCAAAAAAGAGATACAATTATCAACAACATTAGTTTATGAGAAGATAAGCAAGCATTGTACTGTAAAGATAGCATTACTACAAAGTGCATGACTATCAAAATTGTGCACTTGAGCATACCTCTTGCAGTTGGGGCAAAACCTTTCCATCAGAAAACAAATCAACTATTATACCTGAAATTATCATTTTGGAGAATTAAGTAAACACTGGATAGAAGTCAAACCTAGAATGTTTCAATGTCAATATTTCGAAAGCTCACTTCTTATGCGTGGCAAAACAAGTTAAAAAGTATGATAAATCAGGGATGGGGCTTCCCCGGAAGAAAATTATTTCAAACGCTTCAACTGCAGGAACCAGCTGGAAGAACAATCATTTACTGGAGGATAAGAACTTCCCTTCCATCATAAAGCAATTAAAAGGTTGTCTAGGGGTTACATTCTGAAATTCTTCTGTTTGATTAAGGCAGTGATATACCTGCATAACCTCCAGGAATAGTAACAGATGGAGAAAATACATCTCCAATACGAACTTCCAATACACCACCACCTTCAGTATGTTTCTCCAGATCAGAGAGCCCAAGATATTCTCTTGCTTTTTCAATCAACTGGAATAAACGAGAAAAGCCATTTTGTAACTCATTTTCACAAATCAAACATGATGAATTGGACAATGACTTGAATAATTTAGTTTTAAGTGCCAGATGTCATTATTAAGCTCCTTTTTTCTCAACATTATTAAACTCCTTGAACTCCAAGTTATTGGATCAATATCCAAAACAAAATATTCCGAACTAATAATGTAATGAAAGATTAAGAATATTGTGTAAAATATTCTAGATGATCATGTTATTATTGAGAGTAAAGAGATTCACTAAAAATATCGTATTCTGGCTGCTGTTCCAGCGATGCAGCACCTCTTTCAGGTGGCAATTCCAAATTCCAACAACACTGCACCTCTTTCTGGTAGATATTCTGACTGCACCACTTGTTACGGTCACTATTCCTACAACTTCTCCAGAAACTTTTCAGATCACTGTTCTGCTGACTTTTTTTTTTTTTTGAGAGGGTAACAATTTGTATATTAATATAAAGACTTCACTGAAAATGTGAAGTCACCCATAATTACAGTGTTGAGTGTCCATACAAAACTACACACAAAAAAGGACACTATTCCCCCTAGTTCTTCTTACAATGAGCCTAGGGCATCTAAGATGGATTCATGATCCTCCAAAAGTTTTCCTTTACACCAAAAATAAAACAGAGCTAGACATTTCATCTTTATCTTCTGGACGCTGTTGCACTTTCCTTCAAAGCATCTTTGGTTTCTCTCTTCCCATACTGACCACCAAATACAAGTTGGGACAATTCTCCATCTCTCTTTATCTCTCGAAAGAAATCCCTCTTTATTCCAGCTAGTTAGAATATCAAGGATTCTTCCCGGCATTACCCATGGGATTACCCTTAGACTAATGAAGATCCTCCATATCTGAATAGTGAACTTGCAATGCAAAAAAAGATGGTTGATTGTCTCTGCCTACTCCCCACATAAGTAACACCTAGAGCACAGTTGAAATCCTCTTTTTGTTAAGTTATCTTGTGTTAGGACTGGACCTTTTGCCAATAACCATGTGAAGCAAGCGACCTTATATGGAATTTTGACTTTCCATATCATCTTCCATGGCCAACATCCGATTTGATTGTTTGCAAGGTTGTATTCTTTGTACGCACTCCTAACTGAGAACTTTCCTTGCCCATTCCCTTGTCACATGATAAGGTCTTGGTTTGTATTGGTTCCAGAGAACTGTTCCAAGACCCTATAGCACTCGGTCAATCTGTCAATCTCCCAATCGTTCAGCATTCTCCTAAAAGTGAGATTCCATCCCTGGGCAGTCCAAACCTCTGCTAAAACTGCTTGTTGTTGCTGATTTATTTCATGAATGTCAGGGAAGAGACCTTTCAGGGTTCCTTGTCCTAACCAGTTGTCATTCCATAAAGACACTTTACTTCCACTTCCTACTTTGAACTTTGATTTGTTAATCACTTTTGGCCAAAGGTTTCTAATTGATCTCCACAAGCTGACACCATATGGGCTTCTCACTGATTTGGTTGTCCAATTGCCTTCATTTCCGTATTTCTCCCTAATAACCTCTATCCACAAAGTTTGATCCTCTACCGCCAGTTTCCATAGCCACTTCATCATTAAGCATTGGTTCTGCACTCTTAAATTCTTTATTCCTAGACCCCCTGCCCTTTTGTTGGAAATCAGATCTTCCCACTTCACCAGATGGAACTTCTTGTTTTCACTGTTGCCTTCCCACAGAAATTTTCTTCTCATAGCATCAATTTTGTTTACTACATAAACTGGAGCTGGGAATAAGGACATCATGTAAGTAGGCATAGCATCGAGCACAGAATTGATCAGAGTCAGTCTTCCCCCAATGGACAGGTATTGATTTTTCCAATTTGCTAATTTCTTCTCACATTTCTCTAGTACATTATTCCATATGCCTTTTGCCTTGCTTTTTGCACCCAGAGGCATCCCCAGATAAACAGTTGGGAGCTCCCCTACTGCCCCTCCCAGAATGTTGGCCAAGTCTTGGATTTCTGACACCTCATTAACTGGATATATGAAGCTCTTCTGCCAGTTAATGTGAAGCCCAGAGATTGCTTCAAAAAGAATGAAAATCACCCTCAAAATCTTTACCTATTCCCTATCAGCTTCACACAGCAGTAATGATACATCAACATACTGCAAGTGTGAAATCCTCATATTGCTATTAGCTCTGCTACTCACTTTAAATCCTCTAATCCATTCATTTGTTTGAGCTACCTTTAAAAGGTCGTTTAGACCTTCCATAGCAATAATGAACAGAAAGGGAGAGAGAGGATCCCCTTGTCTTAGCCCCCTCTGAGATTGAAAAAAACCAGCTGGGGCCCCATTGATCATAATTGAAAGCTTACTGTTGAAATACAGTATCTTATCCAACCAATCCATCTTCCTCCAAAGCCCATCCTTCCTAGAGTATTAAGAAGGTATTCCCAATTCAGATGATCATATGCTTTCTCGATATCCAGCTTGCATATCATCCCCGGCTCTTTGGTTGTTTTCCTTGTGTCAATGCATTCATTAGCTATTAGGACTGCATCCATGATCTGTCTGCCCTGATGAATGCCATTTGTTGCGAATCTACCAGTTTGTTTATCACCTTTTTAAGTCTCTCCGTTAGCAGCTTTGAGATTATCTTGTAAATATTTCCTATCAAACTGATAGGCCTGAAGTCTCTTAGTTCTTTGGCCCCCGCCTTCTTTGGAATTAATGCCACAAAAGTGGCATTCATGCTTTTTTCAAAAATACCTTGGCTATGAAAATTCTGTACTGCTGCTATCACATCATCCTTGACTACCTCCCAGCACTTGTTGAAAAATGCCATAGAGAATCCATCAGGTCCAGGTGCTTTGTCACCTGCACATGCCCTCACACTGTCCCAGATTTCCTGTTCTTCAAATGGGCTCTGTAGCATTGAATTGTCCTCTGTTGAGATCATTGGCTGGTTCCTGCTAGTTACTGAAGGCCTCCATTCTTCTTCTTCAGTGTATAAATTCTTATAGAATCTGATGATTTCCCACTTAATATCTTCTGGATCTTGCATAGTTTCCCCTTCCACCATCAGCTTGTCAATATGATTGTATCTCCTGTGTGCATTTGAGAGTTCTGTGGAAGAATTTTGTGTTTCTATCTCCCTCTTTCAACCACAGGCCCTGGATCTCTGCCTCCAAGCTACTTCCTCTCGATTTGCAATCTCCTCAAGTTCCATGGATAGTGTTGTTTTAGATAGAATTTCCTCATCATTTAGACCTCTTTGTTCATGTACCTTCTCCAAATCTGCCAATTGAGTAAGAATGTTTGCTTTCTGCCCAGCTAGGTTGCCCTCAACTGATTTGCTCCACTCCTTGAGTTTTGCTTTCAAGGCTTTGAGTTTATAAGCCAGAATAAAGTCTGGTCTTCCTCGACAGGAGAAAGACTTCCACCACTCTTCAACTTTGCACATGAACCCATCAGTTTGAATCCACCAATTCTCGAACTTGAAATATGCCTTGACTGGTTCCCAGGAGCCTGATTGAAGCATTATAGGATTGTGATCTGAACACACTCTCTCCATCAGTTGTTGCTTTATGTTGGTGAAATTTTCGTTCCAGTCAGCTGAGAATAGAAACCTGTCCAATCTGGCTGCTGTTACATGTCTATCTCCCTTCCTCCATGTGTGTTCTCCACCTGCTAATTGGATATCCACCAGCTCCAAATCTTCAATAAAGCTAGAAAAGTCCATCATTGCTCTCGATATTCTGGAACAGTTTCTCTTCTCTGAAGGGAACCTCACTGTATTGAAATCCCCGCAAACCACCCAAGGTCCCTCGAATAGACCTCTTAACCCCAGCCAACTCCCACCAGACTTCCTCCCTCTTTATTCTATCATTTGGGGCATACACTCCTGATATGTGGAATGTATACTCCTGAGTTATTCCTGACAGTTTACAAGTGATGGAATGTGCTCCAATTCCAACCACCTCCCCCTCCCACTCTCTACCATCCCACATAACTATAATTCCCCCTCTTGTCCCACTAGCTTCTAATTGAGCATATCTCACCCATCTATTGCTCCATAACTCCCTCCCTAATTCCCTGATAACCCCCTCTATTTTTGATTCTTGTAGACACACTATTCCTGCCTTCCAATCAAGTAACAAACTTTTAATCAAACTCCTTTTTCTCACCCTATTCAACCCCCTCACATTCCATGACAAGATATTTACAATCATTAATTAGACATCTATATGGACCCCCGCTCTGCTTCTAGTACCATTACTTTTAAAATTACTCCCTAGTTCCAAGGCCTTTAATTCCTTGACTCCCTTTCTCTTTGGTGTCTGGAAGGACTGTGTTGCTGTTTTCCCTCTACTGGACTGTCTCCTGCTATCTATTTTCATAAATAGCTCCATTGCTTCTCGTTCACACCTACTGAAATCTACCCCAAATTCCTTGCTCAATTTTATAATATTCTGATGAACCCAAATGGATACCTCGAAGTCCAGGTCTGTTTCTTCCTCTAAACTCTGTTGGTTGAGTGGTTCAGCATCTTCTATCGCCCAATCCATGGTTCCGATGTTATCTGCTACATGCATAATTATTTTGTTGTTGTCTTCTGAGATGTTGTCCTCCTTATCTTCCTCTGTAGAGGCTGCACTGACGTTCTCTTGCATAGGGATGATTTGGAACTCTCCTTCTTCATTATCTTCTTCCCTTTTCTCTTTCTCTTCTTCTTCTTCGTATTCTTCTTCTCTGTTATCGTTTCTGTTAGTCTCTGCTTTTCTCGAACTGTTCTGTTCCTTCACCGTTGGGTTGTATTTTAATGCACTTATTTCTTCATGTACTGGGTCAGTTCTGTAATTAGGATTGGGCCTAGGAAATTGTTTCTCCTCATAAATCACTTGGGCCAGAGAGTCTGGGCCCAAAGTCCTTTTCAATGCATTTTTATTATTTGCTGAGGGTTCCTCACGTGCTTGGTCACGTGCACTATTAAAGCCACACGTACTGGAGGTTCCCACGTGCTCCACTTGCTGATTAAAACCTCGAGCCCACCCCCTTTAATTAGGTTAAATTCTTTTACCCACTGGTTTGAAGCCTTCCCTTTTACCCGCTGGTCCCTTACCTCATCTTCTTCCTTCTCCCCCACAGAAGTCCTCACCAGTGCCTCGCACCATATCGGAATTTCAAAGATGATACCATCATCCTCGATTTTCACTGTTTTGGGAATCAGAGAACCATCCCCTCTCACTTTAATTCTTGCCCATTTCAGGTGGTTCTTAAGCTCTGTTTCCTCCTCCGTCTCTAGCCATCCTCCACAGATTTCCCCCACTTCTCTGAAAACTTTAGAAGACCATAGATGGAGAGGAAGCCCTATTAATCTAATCCATATCTGCTCTTACTTGTTGCTCGGCCACCAGTTCAAGCTAGTTCAATGATATCAGGAAGATTTGTGCAACAACACATTTCTTCTATGATTGAGGATAGATCTTTTCTATGGATACTACAAGAACCACTTCTATTAAAAAGGGCAGCCCGGTGCACAAGGCATCTCGCGTTCACACAGGGTCTGGTGAACTGCAAGAACCACTTTTATTATTTACAATTATTAGTGACATTTCAAGGAAAGGACTCGAGCACCATTTTCTTTCTGTTGATTGTTTACTATTCCGATTTTAATATTTCTTATCTTAGAAATGGCGAACTCAAGTTGCTTCACCATCTTGATTTTAAGGGGAATGTTGAAAGTCAAAATAATAAGAAAAAATATAAAGTAAAATACTCTTAATGACTGTCATAATATTTAGAATCCAAAAAATTAGGAAGCCCTCTTTTTTCATGTTACGAAAAAAATTAAAAACTCCTATATAAGCAGCTCTCTAGTACAATGTTTTTAACCAACAAATTTCAAATAAGAGTTTTGTCTCTTCTCCTTTCCCCTTTTCTAGTCCCAATGAATTCTAAAATTTTCATAACTTGTGCAATTTGTTTTGCTATAGGTATCTTTTCTGCACTAGCACATGTCAGCAGCCTAGCCTTAATCAAGAATTCAACAACATAAAATGCATGGAAATTTCTAAGAGTAAAATCCAATAAATAAATGACGAACAACCAAGTATTGCTGCTGAAGAGTGCTAAATTCTTCAAACTAGGTGCAAGACAGGCTTTATGAAAATTTTTAAAAGATTAAAATCCAACAGATAAATGACAAACAACCAGTATTGCTGCTGAGGAGTGCGAAATTCCTCAAACTAGGCGCAAGACAGGCTTGGTGCTCCACTCGCTTAGAGGCTCTTTAGTGCAGGCACCAAGGCGATAAAACATGTGCATCATCGACCACGGATTCTATCTTGAAGAGGGTGACATTGTACAATAAGCGTTTCACTTAAGTGAGAGGGGTTTTAAAAGTTCCTTTTTCAATATTATTGTTGTTTTTGTTTATAGCTATCTGTTCATGCACCGGATTCATGAATTACACATATATTTCTTCCTTTGTAATATTTTCATCAAAGTTCACGCTTTAGTTGCGCTTTGAACTTTAAACACCAACAAAACTTGAATCTTTTTTTTTTCTTTTTTCTTTGGCCTTTAATATCACTGGACACAATATGGTGCTCTTTCGAAGTACAGAAGCACCATAAAAGCGCATGTATTTTCAAGGGTGTCACTAGGTATTTTCTGATTTCATCATATGTTGGGACTCTAAATTAGAGGCGGTTCTAGGCATAGTTTCCTCCTCAGAGATGTATAACACGAATCACTAGAGGTCTGTTTCATTTATATGACAATCAACTCTGGAGTTCCATGCAACTTTCAGTCACTAAGATCACTACATAACTTTCACATAAGTTAGAGAAGAAAAAAATTAGAACCGAACGGCATCAAGTAGCTTGACAAATGACAAGGACTGCCAAAAATGGATGTGTGTGAAAAGCAATTTCTAGTATCACACATGCTCATACGATTTTGCAAAAAGTTCAATTCCTAATACAATAGAGATCAGTTTCAATTGCCACACTTAGTGAATCTGCTGGAAAGGTACTATAGACCTGTTAAAATTTTGAATTTCAAACTGATAGCGACGATTTTCTTTATCCTGCCTCTAGTCATATTCTAATGTCTACCCATGGAAATAATTTTCTTCTTATGTTTCTGTTTTGGTTTTGGAAATATTAATTCTCAGAAGCTAAGGCCTTTAGTGTTCCGTCCAGTGTTTGGAAAAGCGATCGCTTCGTCGCTTTAAGCGCGAAGCGATGCGAAGCGAGAGGGTATCGCTTTTTACTGCTTGAGGCGATGCGATCGTGTGAAGCGCACGCTTCAGTGAAAAAAGCGACAAGGCGACGAGGCGACGAAGCGAGTGAAGTGATCGCTTCTTTTAAAAAATCGCAGCTGGGCCCTTTTTAAAAAAAAAAAAAAGATTGGGTCTGTTTGTAAATTATACAAAACAGACCCCTAACCTCGCTTCTGTAATTGCTTGACAAAACAGAGACCTCTTCTCTCTTCTTCATCGACAAAACTAGGGTTTCCAGGTAGGTTTCTTCTCCTTTCTTCTTCTCATTTTTTTCTTTCTTCTTTCTTTCTTCTTTCTTTCTTCTTCTTGTTCCCTTCCAGATTCTGCTCTTTATTTCTTTCTTCTTCCTTCTTCTTCTTCTCTTCTCTTTTTCACTTTTTCTCCTCCAGCGTCTGCACAAGCACAGCTAGGGCAGGCGTTGGTTTTCTTTTTTCCCTCCCTTTTATTCTTCTTAATTTTAATATGTATTTTAGTTTATAAAATTACTTATTAAATATATGTGTTATATCTTTCAGTTTATTTGATTTGTTTAATGTGTATTTCAGTTTAAAAAAATTAATTTGTTATATTTTCAGTTTATTTGATTAATTTTATATGTATGTGTATATATATATATATATATATATATA
>NW_017672055.1:90942-100386 GCF_001879085.1 Nicotiana attenuata | reverse complement strand
TAAATTAATTATTATATATATTATATGTATTTTCACAATTGCGCTTCACTTGAATGAAGCGTGCGCTTCGCTTTGCGCTTCGCTTTTGAAGCGAGGCGAGCCCCTGTCGCTTTTTTGCGCTTCGCGCTCTCAAAAACACTGGTTCCGTCAATTGATGTTCACCATTGCCAAGTCACAGACCCTATGAGGTGCCCTTTTACTGACTACAACAAGGAGGTTAAATAAGTCACTCTCATTAGCTAAGCTTGTTGCAAAGAGTATGCATATCCATACCATTTTTTTCCCCAAACCAAAAATCTTTCTCGTAATTCTTAGAATTCTTATAAATGCCTAAACTCCAATGTCATTCTACTCTTTTTGAATGGAGCGGTATGTCTATGCCCATATCTGCATAGTACGTTGATGGTTTTCCATAAGTTCTGCATTGTAAGGGGATTATTCTTTGCTACTTGCTCTACAGGATGCATCTTAGTGTAAAGGAAAGGGTACTTATTCAAATAAAAAAGCATGAAGTCAGGCTTTCATGTCACCTTCCTCTCTGTTTTCCATGGTTTTGATTATTAACAAAACAACTGATGCAATAAAGGTGTTTCCTTGACAAAATAATATAAGACTAATTTAAGACTCTGGAAAGTTGTGAATGTTTTTTTTGGATCAATTGGAATGACTTGGTACTCATGAAAAAAAACATAAACAAGCATCATACCATTGATAGCCTCTAGATTTATATTTTCTTTGTCTTTCTTGCAATGCACGAAGGTCCAAGATATGCTAGTGAAAAAATTGCATATGAAATATCAAAATATAAATATGCTCTATAAAAGACAAAAGCTAGGAAATGATAAGGAAATGTTATTACGATTTCATCTATCTCCCATCCAACAAGCTGCAAAGAAGGCCATAGCTCAAGCATCAAATGTGCAGCAGTTGCGCCCCCCTGAAAATTAGCAGGAAATAGCTGTAGATCAGTTTAATCCCGCATATAGAGACGGTAAGATTTCAAACTTGCATTTGTTAAGAAAAGTTGATGTATTAGTGATATGTTTTGTCAAAAATCAAAATTCATTAAAAGAACCTAAATTACCAGGCCAAAAATAGCGATGGGACCCCTTGGAACAATGGCCGGCAAGGTGGCAAACTCATCCTGTAATCAAATAGAAGAAACTGTACCACATTAGGGAGTTGAATGCACTACATAAGCATTGTAAGGTCAACATTCAGGATCAACAACAATAAACCGTACAAGAGAAATGTACAATTCTGCGGAAAGTTGCCTGCCTATGCTGGATTGACTAAATTAGTCAGCTACAGATATTTTAAGCTGCACATAGGATTTGTTTTCGTCTTGTCATGTCCTGAAATGTTTACAAGAATATTTTGTACTGGTTCACATCATGTGAACGCAAAACTCAGAAAACTGAGCAGTATAAACAAAATAATTATTTTATGAAGCATTTAGTACTTAAAACAAATAAAGGGCAGGCCGGTGCACAAAGCATCTCGCATTCACGAAGGGCCCAGGGAAGCAAAGGCGGAGCCAGGATTTCAAGCTTATGGGTTCGCGATTCTAATCGTTTTAAGTTACTGGGTTCTAAACTAATAATTTGTGCATATTTAATGGATTTTTTAAGACAAATACAGGGTTCTAACCAAAGCTACCGGGTTAGGTCGAACCCTCTCCCGACACTCTAGCTCTGCCCCTTGTGGGAAGGTCTGCACCCAAGGGGTGTGATATAGAGAGCCTACACTACATGTTATTGCGTCCACACACAAATTCTCACCATACATTTTGATTTAAACAGTGTGAGAATTAGACAACTTTGAGAAGACTATTGATATTAATAGAAAGGCAATAAAAAGAAGACGAAGCAATGACATACCCAATATGCATCAGTCCACTTCTTTCCCTTGTGAAGAATGCTATGCACATTATCTGTCCCCAGCAAAATAAACCATAAAATCCTTAGAAAAAAAATAAGTCACGGAATGAAAATCGTTTGACAGAATGCAATCTCACATACTGGAAGAGTCGAGAAGCAGCACACGTGAGTCGGGAGTGTCCAGAATAACTATGTTATTATAACTACTTGTGACAGAAGTGAGCACCTTGAAATCCACTTCATCTGCCGAGCAGAATACCGTCGCCTTTCTTCTCAAATGCCCCTTCCTCCTTAAACGCGGAGCCCAATGGCAAATAGAGGCAGTGGAAGAGGAGCAGGGGCTTTGAATGGGTAATAGGCTCGCCGAAGGGTTGCATACAGTGCTCATGTCGATACGCCTAATTTCACGGCTATGTGTTGCGGATAAGAGAGAGTGAAAATATCAAGAAGTCCAAATATTCGTTTTTTGGTAATCAAAATATAGTAGTTTTAGATTTGTCACTTAACCACTCAAACTTAACTACAAATAATTTGTATTGTGAACACTTGTAATTTTAAAAAAGCTAAAATAATACATAAACTAGTAAATATGACCGCGCTTCGCACAGTTGTTAAGATATGACCAAAGAATCATTAGTCTTGTGTCGTTGATCGATTTTATCTTCTCTATACTCTAGCACTATCGATTGTTCATTGTTGTTATTGCATTGTCAAATAATTATAATTTTTCTTTTGTTTATATATTCTTCCAACCTCTGCATTTTGTATTTTTTCATTTATAGCATTGAGCCTTCAAATTCAGAACATACATTATATTCTTCCTCAAAACCTTATCGATCGACACATATAAATGTTACAATATCTTTTTTGATTTGAGGAAATAAAATTGGAAAGTAAGACAATATTTATTTAATGAATAATGACGTACTAACTACTGACATTGCTGCCTATTGCACCATTGGCCATAACAAGATAATGTTATTAGAATAAAATAAGCTATGAAATAAATATAATGTTTCACATAAGGTATCGAGTTAAAAATCCAGCAGAACATTTAGCTCTTTATGTATTATTGTCATTCTTTTTGTAAATTTCTAATATAATAATAATAATATCAAGAAGAATAAATATAAAAAACCCAACACAAGGTTTAGTTTTAGATTTTTGTAAAATCCTTGTACCATCCTTTTTAAAATAAAATAATGTATATAATTTTTGGATTTACAAAATAGGGTATAGAATAAAAGGAAAATGAGAGAAATATAACCTTTATGTTATTAATTAATAATTAAGAAAATATTACTTTTGAAAACAAAAGCTCGACATATTTTTCTATGACATTTCTTAATTTTATAATATAAAATATAACAAATCTCAGACAATCAAGGAGAAACATCAAAAAGTAAACTATTGTTTTTAAAATAAAAAAAAATCACTTTTGGGAAAAAAAAAATCACTTTCTTCAAAAAAAGAATTACTTTTTTTGAAATTAGTGTTTTGCCATCAAATTTTCAATTTTCACTTGAAGATGAATTTTGGAATTTCTCAAAAATTTGAAAAACTCCAAAAAACTGTTTTTCAATATTTTCACTTCAAATCAGTCACAAAAATTCAAAAATAACCCAAAAAATATATTCATGTCAAAACACAATTCTAATTTTTAAATACTATTTTCACTTGAAAAAAGTTTCACTTTTTTCCAGAATTTTACAATTCTTATGTCCAAACACCTACTAAAACTTACACTATTTGAGAGCAAAATTACATGACCCATCATTTCTCGAAGCGATAAAGAAAGAAGTAGAAGTGAGTAATTCCCTCTACATTGTTTCTAAGATTTTGTTCCAGGAATATCTAGAAGAATAACTAATACTCTATTTGTTAATATATTTTCAGATTTTTTTCCAAAATCTAATAAATGTACAACATACTTTAGTTAGAATGCTTCAAGATCATGTTCTTGATAAATACATTGAGGAAACAAATATATTCCCGTTTAACTACGTAATACATTTTAAAGTCCAAATGGGTATTGACACATAAATGTGTGACTTGTCGATTACATTGTACTAAAAGTTCCACAATATTCAATATAAAAAACTGGAATTAGCTACGAACGTCGTCGCTAACCTGTTGCTAAAACACTCGTAGCTAGCAGAATTTCTTGATAATCCGTTGCTAATCCGTCGCTAAATGAGATTAGCCACGGATTTTTTCGGGTTAACTACAGAATTTGTCCGTCGCTAAAAGCTGATTATTTTAGTAGTAATTTAACAAAAAATAGTTTCATACATATACAGGAATCCAAATACTTTCTGAGCACAACTTTATGAAAAAAGCACGAAAAAACACAACAGATATATTCCTTTGAGTTTTGTATATATCTTACAGGATGTTGCACTTTCTAAAATAATCCCTGCAATAACATCTTCAGTTCAGACGTAACAATAGGCTTCAATCCGTTGTCACAACAATAAGAAATCAGTTTCTTTTGCTATGTCCAGATTTGCTCTCAAAGAAACAATGTATTCAACATTAGAAGATCAATTAATTTAATTTTCAAGGAAAGCAAAGATCTGAGAACCTTACCGTCCATAAAAAAGATCTAAATTTGCTGATCGATACTGTACCATCTTCACCTCAAACGGAACGTCAAAAACTCAACAGTCATTAATAGAACAATTTTCGCAACAGTCATTAATAGAACAATTTAATTTCATATCCCAAAAAGTGGTTCATTTGAATTAGAAATGAAATGTCTGAACCAGTCCACATAGTAACGTAAAAGTTATAGGGAGCCTTTATCTTCGTGAGGAGGAGGCACCATGGCTCTTTATTACCCTCAGTCATAATATTTGTTCTCCTTATTAACATTAATTTTACCGTTATAGGCAAACATTAAATTCTATTTTAATCCCATGAATATGTATTAATTGTATTAAAAAATTAGGGTCAAAAGTGTAATGATGCTTTGATAAGAAGGGAACGTGGGAGTAATTAAAAAAATTAATGACAATAATAAGGAATGACATAAATATGATCTATTTAATTTTCTGCACATTTTCTAGATATCAAATAAGAGATAAAACTCAAAAGAATGAGAAAAAAAATAAATGACTTCCTTGAGCTATGATAGGTGCCACATAACCTTTTTCATTCCTAGCTTTATATATATAGAGAGAGAGATATCTTATCATTGAAAAAATATAACTTCATGATCATGAAACATGCTTCATCCGTTTTGATTTGTTTGAATCTTTTTTGAGTACAAGGTGTAGACAATAAATTGCGTCGAAAAAATAAAATCAAGATCGAAAAATATCGGCAACAATCATAGTATTTTATTTCGAATATTTGAGTGTTACAATCTCTATGAATCCTCTCATTCTTTTTTCAATAGTAAATAAATTCAAGAGCCTTTGAGCTTGATCTTGAATTTATGTTTGTTGCCACGAACGATGATCTTGTTCTTGTTCTTGAGCTTGAGCTTGATTGCTTGAACTTGACCTTGATTTGTTCTTTGTTCTTGAGCTTGAACTTGATTTGTTCTTCGTTCTTGAGATTGAATTTGATTGCTTGAATCTTGAAACTTGTAGATAAATTTGCGATGTTTGATCCACGAGCTCTCTCTTGCTTCTTGTTATAACTTCTGGTGTCTTTTTTGAGTTATGAAGACCCCTATTTATAGTTGTGGAAGGGAGGAGTCATGACAAGAACAAACTCCTTCCGACCAATCAAATTGAAGTGTGACATGGCCGCATTTGATTGGCCAGAACATGTCAATTGCACACGTGGCGCGATTTCATTGGCCTTTCAGTATG
The DNA here is from genome assembly GCF_001879085.1 of Nicotiana attenuata. NCBI lineage: Eukaryota > Viridiplantae > Streptophyta > Magnoliopsida > Solanales > Solanaceae > Nicotiana > Nicotiana attenuata. Next base: position 94,685 of record NW_017672055.1, on the reverse strand, counting down.
ACTGGGCATGCCTTGTCATTTTGACACGTAGCATGGTTCTATTGTCTCTTTCGCTTGACTTGACGCGCCACGTCATTTGACACATGACACCAAACCGGGCCTCTAGGAAGATGACATCTTGGGCCTAATGAAGTGGGCTCATCATTTTAGCCCAACTAAATGGGCTAGCCCAATGGACTAAGACTTATTTATTTAATCCATATATATTGAACTTATATAATTAATTCAATTATATTAGCCCATATATTTATTTGGACCAATATATCTTTAATTTAAAATATAGTCCAAATTATTTCATGGATTTAATTTTAATAAATTTATATGCCTACAAATGCCCCCTACTTCAAATCCTATCGGGGTGTAAAATCACTTACCCCGTGACGAGTTTTGAAGTATAACGTACATAAAACACACATATCCTTTATATGCGTATATACACAGGGAATATATTCAAGTGGTTTCATAGCTATATTAGGAATTACCCGCACCGAGTGTTTACACCAAACTTTATTAACTCACCATAGTTAATTAATTTAATTAGATGAGAATGCATATAATTTACCATGGTTAAATGATTGAAGTCCATATGCAAGACATATGTAATGTATCTATTGGTTTGGTGTAAACACCCGGTACGGATAAGTTTTTACCCTGTAATAATTTGCAACTGTAATGATTACTCACGTTTTGAGCGGAACCCACATCATTCATTTTGCAATTTGGATTAAACATAGCTATATTAGGAACATAGCTATATTAGGAACTTCTGCCAGCGACGACGTACATGCGAATGAATTGGGACTGTAGTTGATAATCCAGCCACCTTAGTTGATAATCCCACATTGGGACTTTATTCTCAACCACTGCCTTGAGAAATCCATATAAAGGGTGCGTACTCTCCAACTTGTGAGCATCAGTTCGCAGTAGTTGCAAGCCACTTGAGTCTATTTTTGTGGACTTGGAAGTATTAATGCGGAGGTCATTTCTTCTTCTTTTCTGGTGCTTTTCTTGTTTTGTTGTCTTTTTCTTTTTTTGTAGGTCAAGCGAGAAAGATATGTTCTTGTTCAACAAGATGATCCACGTATGAAGAAGGCGGTTGAGGGGATGGATACTCATCCCTGCCCAAATATCGAAGAGATTACTCTCAGTGGCCCGACTATTGGAGAGATTACTCTCAATGTGGCTCGAATATCGGAGAGATTACTCTCAAAATGACCCGACTATCAGAGAGATTACTCTCAATGTGGCCCGACTATCGGAGAGATTACTCTCAAAATGACCTCACTATCGGAGAAATTACTCTCAAAATGACCCGACTATCGGAGAGATTACTCTCAAGGCGGCCCGACTATCGGAGAGATTAATCTCAAAATGACCCGACTATCGGAGAGATTACTCTCAAAATAACCCGACTATCATAGAGATTACTCTCAAGGCGTCCCGACTATCGGAGAGATTACTCTCAATGTGGCTCGACTACCGGAGAGGCCAACTTAAGGTGCAAATGGACTCATATGTCCACCTTAAGATTGGAAAGTTATAGTTCCTTTTAAGGACAAACTGTTGGTCCAAGATCAGTTAAAGTTTTGAAGAATGACAAACGAACTCAATGAAGGACCAGGTTCATCTAAGAAGACACAGTTGTTATGGCCCATACACATGAGATGCATGTGAAGAAGATAAGTCCTTGAGATCAAGCAGCAATATCTTGATGAATATCTTTTGAACTGATCGAAAAGATTGCATATAGGATAAGGAGTTGAAGTCTCCTTATGAAAAGAGAATTACATCCGGATCAAGAATATGGATTAGGAGTTAGAGTTGTTCTTGGACTCGAATTGTCAAAGGATCCACAATTCTAGTTCTTATCAAACTCTGATTACTAACTTTATAAATATAACGATTGTTCTCTTTTACAGGTGATTGCACATAAGCTGAAGTTAAACCAAATTGAGAGCAAAAGAGCTAGGCGATTGTTGCAAGCAATTTGTGTGTGATACAAGTGTGCAAATATGAAGCTACAAGAACTAAGTATGAAGAACCAATTCCATTGTGTCTTTCTTTATTTCTAGTTCAATTGTAGTAGGTGTTTTAACATTGTACCTTTCCAGCTTTCTTAGAAGCAATTGTATTAGGTGCATTGAGTATTCAAGTTAGAGTTAACTTGAAAGTGTCGCAACAGTTGAGGTTGTGTGCTACACTGGGATTAGAGTTAATCCTTAGGTTTACAAAGAGTTTTGTAAATGCTTTTTTTGGCTCATTGAAGTTTAGTGGAAAGTTTGGGAAAATCCTACTGAGTAGTAGATTGTGGTTTTTTCACCTTTTGAGCCAGGTGTTTTCCACGTAAAAATCTCTGTGTTCTTTATTTCTGTATTTTAATTTCGCAAACAGTAGAAGTTAGAACACCTAGAAGAACCAGGTTCTTCTAGTGCGAAAATTAGGTACCACACAAATCACCCCCCTCTTGTGTGGTATTGACGTCTAAAACATCAATTGGTATCAGAGCAGGTTATCCTTGAAGAGGCTAACACCTTAGGAGAAGATCAAAAATGAGTGCACCACCTGGGAACTGGGAAGGGCAATCCACCGCCAGACCTCCACTTTTCAATGGTTTGTATTACTCTTGGTGGAAGAACAGAATGAGAGATCATATCATAGGGGAAGACTATGAACTTTGGGATATAATTACTGATGGTCCCCTAGCTACCACTAAGAAGAATGCAGAAGGAATTGATGTGCCAAAAACAAGGGCTGATTGTACTGCTGAGGATCTGAAGAAATGGGAGAAAAATGCTAAAGCCAAGAAGTGGCTAGTGTGTGGTCTAGGACCAGATGAGTACAACAGGATTCAAAGCTGTACAACTGCTAAGGAAATATGGGACACTCTACAAGTGGCTCATGAAGGAACACCTCAAGTGAAAAGGTCAAGAGGAACTCTTCTGTATTCTCAATATGAGAATTTCACTATGAAGGAAGGAGAAACTATCCAGGAGATGTATACTAGATTCACTACTCTAACTAATGAGCTTAAATCTCTTGGAAGGACCATCCTTGAAGAAGACAAGGTTGAAAAGATTCTGACAAGAGTTCTGCCAGTCACTTGGGAAAGCAATATCACTGCCATTTAGGAATCCAAGAATATTTCTACCCTTAGGCTGGATGAACTAATTGGGAACTTAACTGCCTATGAAATGAGGAGACAAACAATGAAGATGGATACCCCCAAAAAAGAGAGAAGTTTAGCTCTCAGAATCACTGAAGGTGCAGATTTGGAAGATGATGAAGTAGCCATGATCACTAGGGATTTCAAGAAGTATCTGATGAGAGGAAAGGGTGCTTCAAGAAGTACAAACTTCAACAAAACAAGAGCTCCGGAGAAACAGATCAATGAAGGCTGCTACAAGTGTGGTAAGACTGATCACATGATCAAAAACTGTCCTCAACGGGAGATTGAATGGAAGAAAGAAAGAGCTGAAAGAAGAAACAGGAAGAAGGAACAGGTTCAACAAAAAAGAAACAAAGGCAACTAAGGCTATGGTTGCTGCTTGGGGAGAAACATCAGATGAGGACTCTGAAGATGAAGTTGAGGAGGATCAAGCTCTAATGGCCATTGGAGAATCAGAGGATGAACAAGAGGTAAGTATTCTTCATCTCAAAGACAAGATCAAATTCTTGTCTAAAGAAAGGCTAGGTGAACTCTTAACAGACTTCATTGATGAGTCTGAGATAATTAATAATGAAAA
>NW_017672055.1:55684-85994 GCF_001879085.1 Nicotiana attenuata | reverse complement strand
CAGTGACCCAGATTTAGGGATTTTTTTCTTGTTTTTTGCTCATGGTTGGTAGTTTTTGTTCTTTCTTTTTGTGGACTGTACTGTAGAAGCAATGCCTTATCAATGACAATTTGCATTTCTCTTGTTTTGTGATGATTCTGCTCTTAATAGTTATTTTTGTCAAGTTGATTTTTGATTATATAAAGCATGCTTTCACTTGCAGTTGCCCCAGTGGCCATGAGTAATGATTAATATTCTGGGATTCACATATTTATGCAACTTTTCGATGATGCCAAAAGAGGGAAGATATTGTGGTTTAAAAGAAATTGTGTCTATTTTCTGAACAGTAATGTTTATGACCTAATTAAATCTGGCCCTTAATGATAAGTAAAAATTTTCGAGTGATGATATTTTAGCTGAGTTCCACAGGTTCTATAATCAGTAAAAGCACAGAGTTTGTCATTATCAAAAAGGGGGAATTTGTTGGTCCAAGATCAGTTGAAGTTTTGAAGAATGACAAACGAACACAGTGAAGGACCAGGTTCATCTAAGAAGACACAGTTGTTATGGCCCATACACATGAGATGCACGTGAAGAAGATAAGTCCTTGAGATCAAGCAGCAATATCTTGATGAATACCTTCTGAACTGATCGAAAAGATTGCATATAGGATAAGGAGTTGAAGTCTCCTTATGAAAAGAGAATTACATCCGGATCAAGAATATGGATTAGGAGTTAGAGTTGTTCTTGGACTCGAATTGTCAAAGGATCCACAATTCTAGTTCTTATCAAACTCTGATTACTAACTCTATAAATATAACGATTGTTCTCTTTTACAGGTGATTGCACATAAGCTGAAGTTAAACCAAATTGAGAGAAAAAGAGCTAGGCGATTGTTGCAAGCAATTTGTGTGTGATACAAGTGTGCAAATCTGAAGCTACAAGAACTAAGTGTGAAGAACCAATTCTATTGTGTCTTTCTTTATTTCTAGTTCAATTGTAGTAGGTGTTTTAACATTGTACCTTTCCAGCTTTCTTAGAAGCAATTGTATTAGGTGCATTGAGTATTCAAGTTAGAGTTAACTTGAAAGTGTCGTAACAGTTGAGACTGTGTGCTACACTGGGATTAGAGTTAATCCTTAGGTTTACAAAGAGTTTTGTAAATGCTGTTTTTGGCTCATTGAAGTTTAGTGGAAGTTTGGGAAAATCCTACTAAGTAGTAGGTCGTGGTTTTTTTCACCTTTTGAGTCAGGTGTTTTCCACGTAAAAATCTCTGTGTTCTTTATTTATGTATTTTAATTCCGCAAACAGTAGAAGTTAGAACACCTAGAAGAACCAGGTTCTTCTAGTGCGAAAATTAGGTACCACACAAATCACCCCCCCCCCCTCTTGTGTGGTATTGACATCTAAAACATCACAAACCCACTAAGAGGTCAACTCAAGGTGCAAAGGGACTTATATGTCCACCTTAAGATTGGAAAATTATAGTTCCTTGTAAGGACAAACCCACGAAGAGGCCAACTTAAGGTGCAAAGGGACTCATATGTCCACCTTAAGATTGGAAAGTTATAAAGCTTCAACTCGAAGACTTCATGGACTTGATGACGTCGACTTGAACACTTGGAAAACTTTGAAGATTCGGCGGACTTTGCAGACTTCAACTTGAAGACCGACAAACTTGAAGCTTCGGCGGATTTTGATGTTTCAATCTGAAAAATTTGAGGGCTCAAATACTTCTACTTGAAGACCGACGAGTTTGAGGACCTCAACTTGAAGACTTCAACTTGGAGACCTGGAGGGCTTAGATATCTCAACTTGAAGGGTGGTGAACGTGAAGACTTCAACTTGAAGACCGACGAACTTGAAGATTTCAACTTGGAGAATTCGAGGGCTCAAATGTTTCAGCTTCTCTTTTGCTTTATATTGTTTGACTTTTATCTTAGTCACATAATTTTCAGCTTTAAGCGCTTGAAACAAAAGATTCATATTTTATCGTGGGAGAGTCCAAATAATGAACCATTTGATATCTCGAAAATCAGACCTCAATATCTAAAATATATCCAGAATCGCTCCAAATAATATTTTGAAACCAACTTTAGATTCCACCACGTTGAAAATTTCAGATTTGCACAGTCTCACCAAAAAATTCATATCTTGGTGTACAAATATTGAAATTGCAAACTGTTTGATTTCTTGAAACTAGACTTCAAAATCTAGAATATATCCAAAATTCTCAATCAAACAACTTCAGAATCATCCCAGATAATATTTTGAAATCAACTTTATATTGCACCACGCTATCAATTCCAGATTTGCGCAGTCTCGCCAAAAAATTCATATCTCGGTGTAGAAATATCGAAATTGCGAACCGTTTGATTTCAAGAAGACTAGACTTCAAAATCTAGAACATATCCAAAATATTCAATCAAACAACTTCAGAACGTCCCAGATAATATTTTGAAATCAACTTTCTATTGCACCACGCTATCAATTCCAGATTTGTGCATACCCACCAAAAATTCATATCTTGGTGTAGAAGCCTCGAGATCGGAAGATGTCTTACTTGCCATCAATCGAAGTTTAAGAGCTATAGTCTCACAAATATCTTGAGTTCAAGTCTCACTGAATTTGAAACGTTGTGCCAAGCAGTCTTTTCCTTATACTTGTGTTTCCTTTTGACGCCTCTCTTCTCTTCCCTTTTTTTTAGGCAGAGGGCGGACTTGGAGACCAATGAACTTGAAGGTTTGGCAAACCTGAAGACATAGAGAATCCCTGGACTTCAATGCAAATACTTGACATCCTCCTAAAATCGGCCCATTGAAGATATCAATTTACCATGGAGGGTTGCCCCCTTTAAATCAAATGAGATCAAAGTTCAACAGGAGGATGACATTTCAGCTTGATCTTACATTGCTTCATACTTCATTCGAACAATAATTGGGGAAATATGTATCTTTTGAACTTATGCGACTGAACTTAGAATGAAACTCTAAGCTGCCTACGTACCTCGGTGAAGAGGATCAAGTCATACTGTAGTTTAGACTGGGTGATTTTTTTTATCTCCTAGCTTTTGCCTAGGCCGCCTCTTTCGAAGTTTTCAACCTAGCGGACTCTTTTTTTTTGTGGGGGCCGTAGACAGTTTAGACTCATGCGGGCCAGGAGTGTAGCAACATGGAGTTTAGGCTCATGCGTCAAGGAGCGTTGCAACTTCAAGGATAATACTTCTTGAAAAACTTGCCATTTATAGGGTCGATTCTCATGTCATATGCATCAACCAGCTTGTAACCCCCATTTGAGTAAGCTTCTTGTACGACATATGGCCCATCCCATTTTGAAGTGAACTTCCCTACTGGTTTATGGAAGTAATTATAGGTCTTCGTATGGAAAGGACTTGATCTCCTACTTGAAAGGATCTGAGGCGAACTCTTTTATTGAAAGCGTGAGACAATCAAGCTTGATAACATTCAAGACTCTATTGAGCTTCCAACCTCTTCTCATCAAGAGCCTCCAACTCTGCTAATCGAAGTCGAGCATTTTCTCCATCAGTGATCCCTTCATGAATAGCCAGTCGTAATGAAGGTATTTGACGCTCGAGTGGCAAGACGGCTTCGACTCCATAAATGAGTGAATAAGGAGTCGCTTGTGTTGGTGTACGGTGAGTCGTCCTATATGCCCATAGAGCTTCTTCCATAGGCCATTCCAATCTCGTTTGGATTTGGAGACGACTTTCTTTAACAAGTTGCATAGAGTTTTGTTGAATGCCTCAGCTAGACCATTGGCAGCAGCATTGTACATCGAAGAGTTACTTTTGATACCCAATTTTTCCCTATATATTTTAAAAATAACATATGCATGTATATATAAGCATGCCAAAGTGTTTTAGTATTTTTTCCTAATTTCTAAAAAAAAGATTTTTTAAAATCAATTTATTGCCCATTTTAGCAGTATAAAAACCAATAATTATTCCCAAAATTATCATTTTTGGTGGATAATTTGTTTTATTTCCCATATTTATACCAAAATATAGTTAAGGTAACTTTTGTATATTTTTTTACAAATTTATTTCGCATTTTAAAAGCTAAATTGCATATAATAGTAATTTTAGACTATTTTAAGATTAATAGCATTTTATAATTATAAATTTGGTTCCAATATTTTTAAATTAATATTTATATAGTATTTACTGATTCAGTACTTTTAATTTAATTGCAGAATCATTTTTACTATTTTTTATAAAATAAAAGGGAAAAACTGGCTATTTAAAAACTAGCATCATTTGCATTTCAACTATAGCCAAATTGATCCCCTAATTGACCCAATCTCAGTCTCGAGCCGGACCAGCCCAAACCCTAAAATAACCCGACCCCTAACCCGTCAACACGACCCGCCCGGTCAATCTTTTAATCTAGGCCGTTGATCATTTTGATCAACGGCCACGATTAGCCCTTACCTTTTTAACTCACCTAACCCTACCCTAATCCCCTCATTTCCATCTCTCAGCCGCCTTCAAATACTCTCCTCTCCCAAAACTCTCTCGAAGGTTCCTTGAAACCCTAGTCACCTTCTGCCCTTTTCAACCGCACTTTCACCGGAATCCATGGCTTCTCAGGCCATGGATGGCCTGTACTCACCCCCCTCCACCTTTAAACCATGGGTGTTGGAAGTTTCGAGGTCTGACCTCGATGGTGTTCTTTCAAATCTTCTCAGATCCATGGCTTTGAGGCCTCTCCGGCCTCGCTCCGGCGTATCCAAGCATCAGGAGCCTATTTCTGACCTCTCCGACTCAAGATCGGACTTTCTTCCAAGCCTTTCTCATTTCTAGGGTTTCTCTGAAACCCTAAGCTATTCGAGTTTCTCTGGTTGTTTTCTTAGATCTATGCTATATATGTGCTTTACTGAAGTTTTAAAACGCTTTCCCCAATTTTTTCTTCAAAATTACTTCTTTCCGATTTAGGGTTTTTGAAAAAGCTTAAGATGTTTTTCTGACTCTTCCGTTTCTTTTCTTTGTATGTATTCGTCTATACTATGTTCGTATATTTTCTTTTCTACCACACATGTGTTTTCTTCTGCTTTCTTTCTACTATACATAATTCATTTGTGCTTTGTGTTCTATTGTGCTTCTACACCAGGCTCACGTGTTCATCCTGTTGTGTTTTTCTATATGTCTTGTTGATATACTTTTCCGGTATGTTGAGCCCTTTTACTGTATGTGTTTCCTACTGAGTCCTTAAGTTCTTTATTTGCCTTCTTTTAAACACGTTTCCTCTACTGTTTTCCTAAATGTCATACTGCCTCTTTTTTCTCTTCTGAACTTGCTTAAGTTCCAAACTTTTCTTAAAACCTTCTACTCTCACTATGCTTTAAATCAGTTTCTTCACTCTTCGAATGTGCTATTATATCTGTTTGTTTTCTCCTGAGTCTCTAAAAGAGATCTCTGAGCCTGTTTTAATTACTTGGCTCCTCGTCTCTGTATCCGACTCGACTTAGAAACCCTAGAATTTAGGGTTTTGATGAGGTTGAATTTGTGTTTGAACTAGGGTTCTACTTTGGAACCCTTGACTCTCAGACTAAGTCTGAGTCTATGTACTAAATTTGAGCCTCTTTGTTTGTGACTCTGAACTTTTCTATACTAGATTCTTTCTAATTAGCATGACAGTTCTTTCTTGTTTGACATGTCTGTATGCTTTATATATGAGGAATTCTTCCTTCAAAAAAGGTTTTGCCAATTTGTGATTGATTCAAAATTCTGTTTAATAAGGTTCGATTGATTGTTACCAGTTTTCTTCAATTAAACCTTTCTTCACCTTTTCTGGTTGGATTCATTCATACCAAAACTCAATTTCTAATTTTTACTGGCTGTTGATTGATTGCCTTTCCTTATTTGCACAAACCGTGTTGCTATCAAACTCTTGCCTTTTAAATAGTTTCTGTGTATTTTCCCTTCTTGTATTATTTTGGAAAAGATTTTGATCAAATTCCTTCCTTATTTATTCTGCCCGTTTGAAATCAGAATCCCTTAATTAAAGGGAGACCTTATGTAATTGATTTCAAAACTATTTTCTTACCCTTTTCTTACTTGCTTTCTGCACTATAAAGGGCACGACCTTTCAGCACTTTAAGAGACCTTGAGTTCAATACTCTAACACACATTACTTACTTTCAATTTCAATACTCTTACGCTCCACCCAACACTCTACTCTCTTTTGAGATATTCTGACTATTTGCTTGCAATTTGGCTTTACAAGACTACTGCTTTTACTTTCTTGTTTCCCTGAAACTGGTATGTTCTAATTTAAGTTTCAACCTCATCCCAATGTGTTTATTTCACAGCTTCTATCATCCTGTCTACTTTGCTGTCTATGTTTAGTGTTAAATATATGTGTTGTTCTCTTTGCATCTGTTTTCTGTTGTGAATCCCCATACCCCTATTCCCCTCTATGTGTTTGAGTTAAGGTTCAGGCATGGCAGCATCCAAATTGTTGTTCATGTCTGTGCTTGATCCTTTAAAAGATCCTAACTCCCAAACAATGTGGCTAACAGGCTGGTTGGGGTGTGCCAACACTTCCAATTGCTGGGTATGACTACCAACCTGTCTTGACTTTCCCCTAAACCCCTTTCTGCACTTACACTCACTTTTAGTTTCTAAGTTCTGCCTCCCTCCTATGAGCCTTGCTTTGGGGACCTTGAGTTCCCTCTGAACTTGGACATTTGAGGGTTGGCCCTTCCACACTGCACTATAATTCAATTCTGTAATGAATTTGGGTGTAAGCACTGCTCGGAGTTCATGAGGCTAACTCTGACACACCCAAAAAATGAGAAAGGCTTTGGAAATTGGATCTTAGGAGTTGGTTTATTTCATATTTCAGACCTGGAGTCTGAATCAGGCTCTCCTTGGTTATACTCTAATTTCTGAAATAATTTTACTCTTCTTGATTCGTTCTGGCTTGTAATAATTTTGTAATTTCTGATGTAATTTTACTGTTCTTGATTCGTTCTCATTGTCATTTTCCCTCACCACTCCAGAAGTTACCTTCCCAAATACTCAGTATCCCATACCTCCACAAAATATCCCGAAGCAGCCCGCTCCTCACCACCACTGCAATACTTGCCACACTCCCAACAACACTTTATTGCTCATCCCGAAACCGTTGAACTCCACAAATGACCACTGCCAAACCCAACACAACACCCCCATCTACGTGGAGACCGTGCCACACTCCACCCAGCCCATCTCAAGCACACCCGAGTCCGATGATAAGGATTTGCTCATCAGAAGTCTGGCCGAAGAGCTTAAGAAGCTGACCACCGGAATTCAAGGCATTGAAGGTAGTAAGGGAATTGTGGGGCTAAACTATGAAGACTTATGCATACAGCCCGATGTCGAACTGCCCGAGGGGTACAAACCTCCCAAGTTCGAAATATTTGATGGTACAGGGGATCCCAGGGTTCACTTGAGGACATACTGCGACAAGCTGGTCGGAGTAGGAAAAGATGAGAAGATCCGTATGAAGCTTTTCATGAGGAGCCTGAAAGGAGATGCTCTGTCCTGGTACATTAGCCAAGACCCAAAGAAGTGGTCAAACTGGGTAAGTATGGCGTCTGACTTCATGGACAGATTCAGGTTCAATATGAAAAATGCACCGGATGTGTTTTACATTCAGAATCTAAAGAAGAAACCCACAGAAACATTCCGCGAGTACGCCTTTCCACTCGTTGGAGATCAGAGGCTGCTAAGGTTCGACCTGCTTTAGGGGAAGAACAGATGAACAAGTTTCGTCCAGGCTCAAGATCCGCAATACTATAAAAGACTGATGTTGATCAAAAACCATAAATTTTCTGACATCATCAAGCTAGGAGAAAGGATCGAGGAAGGTATCAAGAGTGGTATGGTTACAAATTTTGAAGCTTTGCAAGCCACCAACAAGGCTCTACAGTCTGGTGGTACGTCCAAGAAAAGGGACGTAGGTGCCGTAATGGTTGCACAGAGAACCAAATCACCTGTCAAATACCAAACTTACCCAATATCTCCACTTACATATCAGCCCACTCCAAATTTCCAAACACCCGCACCCTCCTACCAAACACCACCACCTACCCATCAATCGCCTCCACCTCCTACATACCAACTTGTTTCACCCAAATATTCCCAGCCCGCACACGTCTACCAAGCTTACAACACTCAACAACCCCACTATCAATCACCTCCCCCTCGCTAAAACTTTCCTAGACCCCGACCAAATTTCGACCGCAGACCTCCCAAACAGTATACTGCCATTGCTGAACCAATCGACCAGCTGTATGAAAGACTCAAATCTGCTGGTTATGTCACCCCTATCCCTGCTATAACCCGTGAAAACCCTTCCCAAATGGGTCAACCCAAATAAAACCTGTGCATACCATTCTGGCATGAAAGGGCACACCATTGATGAATGCCGCTCCCTGAAGGATAAGATCCAGGCTTTGATTGACAACAAGATCATCGTGGCAAAGGAGCCAGCCCCGAATGTCTGCAATAACCCTCTACCAGACCACAAGGGTGGAGGTGTCCATATGATTGAAATAGAGGATGATTGGGATCCCAATGGATCAATTGGTTTGATCACCGAAGGCGACGATCCAAAGAAACCAACAGTCACCCTTAATCCGATTGTAGTCCAGATTCAGCCTTCTGAAGATGCCGAGGTGAACATGTCCATACCATTTGAGTTTGAAACACCGGCCTCTGCAAAGACGCCAACACTAATTGAGGTCGAGTTTGGGTCCCCAAAGGCGCTTGAGCCATTTGAAGTTGCTGTATTACCTTCCAAAGCAAGGGTGCCTATTCCAGTAGCAATGTCAGCCGTAACACCGTTCCACACAAAAGCCATACCATGGGACTACACAGCCGAGGCAAGAAGGAAGGGGAAAGCCAAGTTTGGGGAAACGGTTGCAGCACAGGGTATGACAAGAATCAGCAGAGTTTATACTCCGGAACACTTGGCTGAGTCAAGTAAGCAGACCTCTGGGCGACAAGCCATCACTGAAACCGGGCCCGATGATCTCTGGAGAAAGATACAAGCAAAGGAATACTCAGTCATTGATCAGTTGAACAAAACACCGGCGCAGGTATCTATCCTGGCCTTGCTACAGAGTTTCGATGCACACAAGAATGCCTTGTTAAGAGTGCTGAGTGACGCATATGTACCAAGCAATATCACTGGAGGAGAAATGGTAAACATGGTGGGTCAGGTATTGGAAAGTCACAAGATCACTTTACATGAAGATAAGCTACCACCAGAAGGGTTGAGTCACAACAAGGCATTGCATATCACCGTGCAGTGCGAAGTTTTATCACCAGAATCCTGATTGATGGAGGGTCCAACCTCAACATTTGTCCATTGGTAACACTCAGAACGTTGGGAAAGAGCCTGCATGAGATCGAGGATGGAGCCATCAACGTCAAAGCTTTCGACGGTTCCCAAAAGTCCACTATTAGGGAAATTAGCTTATGTCTGCAAATGGGGCCTACTTGGTTTGATGTTGATTTTCAAGTGATAGAAGTGCCCGCATCTTACAACTTGCTTCTGGGACGACCCTGGATTCATGCCGCTGGTGTTGTAGCATCAACCCTACATCAGGCAGTGAAGTTTGAATAGAATCACCAAGAAGTGATTATTCACGGCGACGGTAGCAATCCCATATACAGTCGCCAGACCATCCCATCGATTGGAGGAAGAAGGAAGATAGGTGGGGAGACCTATCATCACATCGAGCGAGTCAACGCCATTAATAAGGACAAGTGGTGGGACAACAAAATTGAAAGCATATTGAACTGGAGCGGGTATGAACCTGGCAAGGGACTTGGCAAGAATCTCCAAGAAATCGCTAAGCCCATCAAGCTCAAGAAACACGACACCACCTTAGGATTGGGATATGAGTATACCTGGAAGGAATTCAATGAATGGTCGCCACCCTCGCGCGGCCCTTACTATCCGTTGCAACAACCAATACCTCGCTTAGAGCAGACTTTCCAGCCAGCCGATGTTATATATGGGTCAGAAGAAGAGGAAGCACTAGCAGCAATGAGGAACTTGTTCCTAGAGGATGATGACATGGATTGCTGTGTTATTTTTGAGGAGGAGGGGGAGGAAGACCCTTCTATACAGGCTGTAAGCGGAGGAGCATGCCTTAACAACTGGACCGTCAGAACCACCAGAGCTCGGCATGCCTCGGGGTAGCAAGGCTGAACAAACACCATGCACTATTTTATTTTTACTAGTTTACTTTCCTTTCGCATTTTTGTTTTGGCAAGAAAGAGCTCCGATGTTTAAAACATTTATGGAATTTATCAAAAGCAATTTGGTTTTCTTATAAATCTTACTCTTATTATTTTCTCTCGTTACTTTACTTATACAGCATTACTATTACTTATCTTGATGAACCGATGATTGTGACTTGCAACGAGACAACGCAACAAACGGACATAGATTCAGAGGAAGATGATATACCGGAAGAAATTGTTAAAGAAGTTGAGAATTTTGAGAATAGACCTAAGTCCAACCTGGACGAGACCGAAATCATCAACCTGGGAGATGCAGGAAACATCAAAGAAACACGAATCAGCGTTCATTTGTCACCATCAGAGAAGGAAGAATATACAGAGTTTTTAAGAGAGTATGAGGACATATTTGCCTGGTCGTACGACGACATGACTGGTCTGAGTACATCTATTGTGGCTCACAAATTGCCGACTGATCCAACCTGTCCGCCAGTAAAGCAGAAGCTCAGAAAGTTCAAGCCAGATATGAGTTTGAAAATCAAGGAAGAGGTCATTAAGCAAGTCAAAGCTAAGGTTCTCAGGGTAGTAGAGTATCCGACATGGTTAGCCAACATTGTGCCAGTACCGAAGAAGGATGGGAAGGTCAGAGTCTGTGTCGACTACCGGGATCTCAACCGGGCCAGTCCAAAAGACGACTTCCCCTTGCCGAATATACACATCTTGATTGACAACTGCGCCAAGCATGAGCTGCAGTCATTTGTTGATTGTTTTGCTGGGTACCATCAGATATGGATGGATGAAGAGGATGCTGAGAAAACAGCTTTCATTACGCCATGGGGGATGTATTGCTACAAGATGATGCCGTTTGGGTTAAAGAATGCAGGGGCCACCTACATGAGGGCCATGACCACCATTTTCCACGACATGATACACAAGGAGATCGAAGTGTATGTAGACGACGTCATCATTAAGTCCAAGAAAGCCGCTGACCACATGGAAGATTTGAGGAAGTTTTTCAACAGATTGCGAAGGTACAACCTGAAATTGAACCCCGCAAAATGTGCATTCGGGGTTCCAGCTGGAAAATTGCTTGGGTTCATTGTGAGTCGCCGAGGGATAGAATTGGATCCATCAAAGGTCAAAGCTATTCAAGAATTGCCACCGCCAAAGAATAAGAAAGAAGTAATGAGTTTCTTGGGTAGACTTAACTACATCAGCCGGTTCATTGCACAATCTACTGTCATTTGTGAGCCAATCTTTAAGATGCTGAAGAAGGATGCCGCTACCAAATGGACCGATGACTGCCAAAAGGCCTTTGATAAAATCAAGGAGTACTTGTCAACACCGCCAGATTTGGTTCCGCCCGAGCTAGGTAGACCCCTAATACTCTACCTTGCGGTATTGGATGGAGCATTCGGATGTGTTCCGGGGCAACTCCCTACATGCTGGTTTATGGTATAGAGGCGGTCATTCCCGCCGAGGTAGAAATTCCTTCCTTGAGGATCATACAGGAAGCAAAACTCGACGATGCAGAATGGGTAAAGAGTCGCTGCGAGCAGTTAGCTCTTATAGATGGAAAAAGAATGAATGCAGTTTGCCACGATCAGCTTTATCAAAACAGAATGTCCGGAGCCTTCAACAAAAAAGTCAAGCCGAGACAGTTTGCACCGGGGCAGCTGGTGTTAAAAAAGATTTTCCCGCATCAGGATGAGGCCAAAAGGAAGTTCTCTCCCAATTGGCAGGGTCCGTACATGGTTCGCCGGGTTCTAATAAGAAGAGCCCGCATCAAGGAGTACTTGTCAACACTGCTAGTTTTGGTCCCGCCCGAGCTAGGTAGACCCCTAATACTCTACCTTGCGGTATTGGATGGAGCATTCGGATGTGTTCTGGGGCAACATGATGAAATAGGGAGGAAGGAACATGCCATCTATTATCTCAGTAAGAAGTTTACCCCATACGAGGCCCGGTATTCTCTGTTGGAACGCACCTGTTGTGCTCTGACTTGGGTAGCTCAGAAGTTGAGGCACTATTTCTGTGCTTATACTACGTATCTCATATCAAAGATGGATCCTTTGAAGTACATCTTCCAGAAGCCCATGCCCACTGGTAAGCTAGCCAAGTGGCAAATCCTGTTGAGTGAATTCGACATTGTCTAGTGACTCAGAAGGCAATCAAGGGACAAGCACTAGCGGATCACCTTGCGGAAAATCTGTGGACGGAAAATACGAACCCCTGAAGACGTATTTTCCTGATGAGGAGGTATTATTTGTAGGAGAAGACATTGTAGAATCCTATGATGGTTGGAGAATATTTTTCGATGGTGCAGCAAATTTCAAAGGAGTTGGCATAGGAGCAGTTCTAGTGTCAGTAACCAACCAGCATTATTCGGTATCCTCCAAGCTCAGGTTCCCCTGCACTAACAATATGGTCGAGTACGAAGCCTGCATCTTAGGGCTCAAGATGGCCATTGACATGAACATCCAAGAGTTGCTAGTGATTGGTGATTCAGACTTGCTTATACATCAGGTCCGAGAAGAATGGGCAACCAAGAACTCCAAGATACTCCCATACCTACACCATGTACAGGAATTGAGGAAAAGGTTCACAAAGACGGAATTCTGACATGTCCCCAGGGTCCAGAATGAGTTTGCCGATGCATTGGCTACCCTGGCCTCTATGATGCAACATCCAGATAAGAATTTCATTGATCCTATTCCCGTGAAGATCAACAATCATCCAGCTTACTGTGCTCACGTCGAAGAAGAAGCAGACGGAAAGCCTTAAGTTCTTTATTTGCCTTCTTTTAAACACGTTTCCTCTACTGTTTTCCTAAATATCATACTGCCTCTTTTTTCTCTTCTGACTTGCTTAAGTTCCAAACTTTTCTTAAAACCTTCTACTCTCACTATGCTTTAGATCAGTTTCTTCACTCTTCGAATGTGCTATTATATCTGTTTGTTTTCTCCTGAGTCTCTGAAAGAGATCTCTGAGCCTGTTTCAATTACTTGGCTCCTCGTCTCTGTATCCGACTCGACTTAGAAACCCTAGAATTTAGGGTTTTGATGAGGTTGATTTTGTGTTTGAACTAGGGTTCTACTTTGGAACCCTTGACTCTCAGACTAAGTCTGAGTCTATGTACTGAATTTGAGCCTCTTTGTTTGTGACTCTGAACTTTTCTATACTAGATTCTTTCTAATTAGCATGACAGTTCTTTCTTGTTTGACATGTCTGTACGCTTTATATATGAGGAATTCTTCCTTCAAAAAAGGTTTTGCCAATTTGTGATTGATTCAAAATTCCTTTTAATAAGGTTCGATTTATTGTTACTGATTTTCTTTAATTAAACCTTTCTTCAACTTTTTTGGTTGGATTCATTCATACCAAAACTCAATTTCTGATTTTTACTAGCTGTTGATTGATTGCCTTTCCTTATTTGCACAAATCGTGTTGCTATCAAACTCTTTCCTTAAATAGTTTCTGTGTGTTTGCCCTTCTTGTATTACTTTGGAAAAGATTTTGATCAAATTCCTTCCTTATTTATTCTGCCCGTTTCAAATTAGAATCCCTTAATTAAAGGGAGACCTTATGTAATTGATTTCAAAACTATTTTCTTACCTTTTTCTTACTTGCTTTCTGCACTATAAAGGGCACGACCTTTCAGCACTTTAAGAGACCTTGAGTTCAATACTCTAACACACATTACTTACTTTCAATTTCAATACTCTTACGCTCCACCCAACCCTCTACTCTCTTCTGAGATATTCTGACTATTTGCTTGCAATTTGGCTTTACAAGACTACTGCTTTTACTTTCTTGTTTCCCTGAAACTCGTATGTTCTAATTTAAGTTTCAGCCTCATCCCAATGTGTTTATTTCACAGCTTCTATCATCCTGTCTACTTTGCTATCTATGCTTAGTGTTAAATATGTGTGATGTTCTCTTTGCATCTATTTTCTGCTGTGAATCCCCATACCCCTATTCCCCTTTATCTGTTTGGGTTAAGGTTCAGGCATGGCAGCATCCAAATTGTTATTCATGTCTGTGCTTGATCCTTTAAAGGATCCTAACTCCCAAATAATGTGGCTAACAGGCTGGTTGGGGTGTGCCAACACTTCCAATTGCTGGGTATGACCACCAGCCTGTCTTGACTTTCCCCTAAACCCCTTTCTACACTTACACTCACTCTTAGTTTCTAAGTTCTGCCCCCCCCCCCTCCTATGAGCCTTGCTTTGAGGACCTTGAGTTCCCTCTGAACTTGGACATTTGAGGGTTGGCCCTTCCACACTGCACTATAATTCAATTCTATAATGGATTTGGGTGTAAGCACTGCCCGGAGTTCATGAGGCTCTTGGAAACTCTGACATACCCAGAAAATGTGAAAGGCTTTGGAAATTAGATCTTTGGAGTTGGTTTATTTCATATTTCAGACCTGGAGTCTGAATTAGGCTCTCCTTGGTTGTACTTTAATTTATGATGTAATTTCACTCTTCTTGATTCGTTCTGGCTTGTAATAATTTTGTAATAACTTATGGGGTTTTAGTTTAAAGGGAAGGGTCACTCATGTATGCATAAGGGTAGATATCATGCTCTTAGGTATTTACTTCTGCAATCGTATCCTGCTTTCATTTCTGCATTCTCGAAATTCTGCC
Organism: Nicotiana attenuata; assembly: GCF_001879085.1. Classification (NCBI taxonomy): domain Eukaryota; kingdom Viridiplantae; phylum Streptophyta; class Magnoliopsida; order Solanales; family Solanaceae; genus Nicotiana; species Nicotiana attenuata. The sequence goes on along the minus strand of NW_017672055.1, from coordinate 71,108 downwards.
TATAGGTTTACTGCACTTCTGCATTTTAGAAATCATGTCTATAAGTCCTGTATTTCATACATAGATATCATATCAATAGTTCCTGCATTTCTACATCTCATATAGAGAACATGTCAATAGGATTCTGCATTTCTGCATCTCATATAGAGAACATGTCTATAGGATTCTACATTTTTGCATCTCATATAGAGAACATGTCTATAGGATCCTGCATTTCTGCATCTCATATAGAGAACCTGTCTATAGGACCTCTTAAATTCTGCATAAACATCTATCACTAGGCAAACGGTTTATAGGTTTAAATAACAAATCGCCTTCTAGATACCATGCCTATAGGACTCCTGCATTTCTATAAACGTTTTTTAAACCAACCACGCTTAGAAAGCATGCCTATAGGAGTAATCAGCTGAGTCTGAATCATCTACAAGTCTAAAATCGGTGGTAACGATACTCAATACCTGCAGAACTTATGTTTTTTCTATAATCAGCAAGCTTTCTTTAAAATCAGTGTACTCCTGCATTATTAGATATCATGCCTATAGGTTTCACCTAGCAAGCCATTAGGTAATTAATCAACTGTACCAATCTTTGATAATTACAACCAGCAGGCAGGCCTAATTCGGACTTCTTATCTGAAAATATGTGATAAATCAGCCTGCCTTAATGCTTTAAGTTAATCCAGACCATAACCAGTACGTGCAAGACATGCTAAACAATCTGTCTTTAAGTGAGGAGGCCTGTCTGAGCCTTTTTAACTGTTATGTGTTTCCCATATCTGCTTTATGTGTTTTTGTTTGTCGCCTTAGAATTTTATCCTTTTAAATTGTGAAAAGCCCCAAATCTCCCTCTCCCTTTAGGACTAGTAGTCCTAAATGCCTCCGGGACTGATAGGATTGGGACGGGTAGTAGCATGCAATAGGAAAACGAGACCATTCCGCGCTTTAATACCTTAACGGGGTGGGAAAGGGTAGATATGGATATGATGACCACGCGATAACACCACGTGTATAAACGGTTACCGGGTGTTGTGTGGGGTGATCCATATTATTTCTAAACCTAGGACCCCCCTTTCCTTTTACTTGTTTATTTTCAGAACTTTAAAATTGCTTTCTTCCCAATTTTCAGCTTCTTTAACTTTTCTTTTACTTCAATTGCTTGCATCAATTACGTGAAAACCTTCCCTTTTCTTGTTTATTTTCAGAACTTTAAAATTGCTTTCTTCCCAACTTTCAACTTCTTTAACTTCTTTTGCTTTAGTTGCTTGCAACCGTTATGTGAAAACTATCTCGTATTTGCAATTCTTGCTTGTTCACTTGTCATTTGCACTTAAAGTCACAATTGTAGCATGGTCGGGAACCATACTAGTGGATCTTGAGGGGTGCCTAACACCTTCCCCTCGAGATAATTTCAAGCCCTTACCCAATCTCTGGTTTTTTCTAAATCAAATTTCTTTAGTGTCCTAATGCACTTAATCATTAGGTGGCGACTCTTCAATTGCAAACCCAATTCCCAAAAGGAAACGAGTTGTCCGCCCAAATGTCATAAACCCGATTTCGCGAGAAAAAGGGGGCATCGACAGTTACATTGCTTGAAGCCAAAGAGATCACAAATCTTGTTCATCAACCTATTATCGAATGGCTTTCCGTTTTTCGTTATTATGTAACGAGGAATGCCAAAGCGATAAATAATGTTTATTTGGATGAAACTTGCAACATTTTCTTTCTTTACTTCCTTAAGAGCAACAGCCTCAGCCCATTTTGAGAAGTAGTCAGTTGCAGCCAAGATGTATAGGTGCCCACCAGAGGACTTTGGCAGTGGTCCAACAACATCTAATCCCCAAGCGTCAAATGGCCAGGATGCAACAGTCGGGTGCGACACTTCAGGAGGTTGATGAATAAAGTTCGCATGGAACTGACAAGCCTTGCATCTTCGAGCGTAGTCCAAGTAATTTTTTACCATCGTTGGTCAATAATATCCCATCCTTTTTATATGGAAGTGGAGCTTTGGTCCAAGACTGGTGTGACCCATATACCCCAGAATGTGCCTCTTGCAAAGCTTGGAGTGCTTCTTCTTCCCCTAAGTATCACAAGAGTACTCCTTCGAATGACCTTCTGTATAGAGTATCTTTGTAGTAAAGGAAGCGAGGTGCACGACGACGGATTTCAGTCCTTCTCCGCGGATTTTCTGGAAGTATCCCATAGCATAAATAGTCGATAATGGATTGTCTCCATTCTTCTTACTCCATAAACATCGACAAGATGCTTGAGTTCATTTTCTTCACCTTCAACCTCATTTGGCAGCGGTACTACCCATTTTTGGAAGACAGTAACTTGCGCTTGATTAGGCAGGATTAACGATAAAGCTAGGACAACTAAAGATCAGCCTTCTTATTTTCTTTCCGTGGCACATGCTGAATAGTCACATCACCGAGCCACCCCATTAATTTTTTAGCGTAATCATGATATGGGCGTAGTTCAGGTTTCTTGACCTCGTAACTACCTAAAAGCTGATTGACCACTAACTAAGAGTCACCAAAGACTTGCAATTGCAACCGCTTCATTTCGACTGCCATTTCGAGCCCAAGTATTAGTGCTTGATACTCAGCAACATTGTTAGAGCAGAGTTGCATCAACGTAAAAGAGTAGGGCAGAACTTCACCTTGAGAAGTGACAAATACTATACCAGCACTAGCTCTTCCGTGATGTGCAACACCATCAAAGTACTTCTTCCATGGAGGCTGAACATCGATGACCATGGCGTCCTCATCCGGTAGTTCGTCAGTGAGCTCCCAATCATCAGGTATAGGGTGATTTGCCAAGAAGTCTGCTAATGCTTGTCCTTTAATAGTCTTTTGAGGGATGTACACGGTTTCAAATTGTTGAAACTGGAGGTACCACCTTGCTAGTCGAACACTAAGGACAGGTTTTGTCATCACGAACTTGATGGGATTTGCTCTAGAAACCAAACGAAAGACATGAGCTTGAAAGTAGTGCTTCAACTTTTGGATTGAGAAGACTAGCGCCAAACATAACTTTTTAGTTGGCGAATAATTCAGCTCATTTGGTGTCATCATCCTGCTTAAGTAGTAAAGGGAGTTTTCTTTCCCTTCACTATTTTCTCGGGCCAACAGCGCTCCAACAGACCTTTCTTGTGCTGAAATGTATAGTGTCAGCGGCTTTCCAAGTGTAAGGGCTGCCAAAACCGGAGGCTTCATCAAGTAGGATTTAATGCTCTCAAAGGCATTGCTACACGTTTGGTCCCATTTGAAAGGGACACCTTTCTTCATAAGGCGCCTGAATGGTTGGCACCTCCCAGCTAGGTTTGAGATGAATCTCCTAAGGTATGCTAGCTTTCCTTGCAGACTTTTCAATTCATGAATATTGGGGGGCTCAGGCATTTTCAAGATTGCATCTACTTTAGCTTGATCTGTTTCAATCCCTCGATGGCGGACAATGAAACCTAGGAACTTTCCGGAGGTAACTCCAAAGGCGCATTTTAATGGATTCATCCTAAGTTGGTATCTCCGGAGCAACTCAAACACCATTCTCAAGTCTTTCAAGTGGTCGCTTTTCTTTTTTGATTTTACCACCAAGTTATCAACATATCATTCGACATTCTTGTGGAGAAGGTCATCAAAGATATTCTGCATTACTCTTTGGTAAGTAACACCAACGTTCTTCAAGCCAAAAGGCATTACCTTATAGCAATAAATACCCTTGGGGGTACGGACTGCAGTAAGCTCTTCATCTTTTGGCACCATGCGAATTTGGTTATAGCCTGATGAACCGTCCATATATGATATTACCTCGTACCCATAGTAGCATCGATCATCAGCTCTGGAATAGGAAGCAGGAATTCATCTTTTGGACACGCATTGTTGAGATCCCTGAAGTCAACGCACACTCGAATCGGGTCAGTTTTCTTCCTTACAAGGACTATACTTGAAACCCATGTTGGGTATTTAACTTCACGAATAAATCCATCTTCGATAAGTTTGTTAACTTTGGTTTCAATCAAGGGAACCAAATCCGGCCTAAAGCGCCTTTGGGCTTGTTTTACAGGACGAGCACCATTCTTGACGGCAAGGTGATAGACTGCTACTTTAGGGTCCAAGCCAGGCATTTCTTTGTAACTCCAAGCGAAGACATCCCTAAACTACTTGAGTAACTCAATATAAGTGCTTTTTTCATCAACTTCTATTTAAGCACTTAGGTAGGTGGGTCTTGGTTCTTCATCAGTGCCAAGGTTAACTTCTTTTAAGGCATCAATCGTTGCCTTCACCCATTCTTCAAGTTCTGGAGGAGCATCTTTTGCATCTTCATCTTCTTTAGGGTCCCCATCGTTGAAGGATATGTGATAACATGGTAAAACATCGTCCAATCTCCCGTCATCCTCCATTAGAGATAAAACACCATGCTCGCCTTGTGCAGTAACATGATACAAAGAACCCACACTTTCTTCGTCTTCATCACGTTATTTAGTGTAGACCACAATGTATGGCTTCACCTTCAGTACTTCATCACACGAAACCATGACTTTTGTTTGTCGCTTCATTCTAGAAGGAACCAAACATTCTTTAGAGATCTTCTGAATTTTGGGTGAAGCGGGTGTTCTTGTATTTCGATAATTTCTCTGGAACTTATTCCCCTTCTTTAATGGACCCAATCTCTCAAATACGGAAGTTCTCACAGTTGATTTTCCAAGTCGATCAAAGACAGAAGGCATGTTAGAAGTGGCGAATTCGTCTTCTACAGTGATATAACTACTACTCGCCCTTCTTATTGAGATGCGCACTGGTGACAGTTGCTTGTATCTCAAACCTTCACGTGGTTGCCTCGTTGCAGCTTCTAATGGGAGCTTCCCCAACTTTGACGGATCATTTGGATTGTATCCAGCTTTTGCAAATAGCTTGTAAGCGTTAGGGTCAAAACCTTCATCTGTTCGCTTTGTAGGGAGTGCCACATTCTGCAAACAATTTTATGCTACAAACCCTGCAAGCGGCTTCGAGGATAACTTTACTGCCTCAGTTTGTTTTACCGGAAGAGTTAACTCTTTTAGCGTGTTAGTTTGGAGATTAGATGATTCGCCCACGTCTTTCTTCCTTTTAGGGACATATTGGAGCGCGGGACTTACTTTCTTTCCATAAGATGCAATATCCCCTTTATGAGATTTATTCACGTTGGCGTGTACCTCCTCAGTAACAACTTTGTCTTTACCAATAGTCACCTCAGCTCTTTTAGTTATGGGCTCGTCATTCTTGCTTTTCATGCCATCATCAACTTTTGTCTCCTTCACAATGCGGTTCTTCAAGTAGAACTTTGCATCGGCGAAGTGTGACTCTGCCTCGGTGAATGGCTCATCATCAGCAACTATCTTCTTCTCGACTTCACCCTCGTAGTATTTTAAACATTGATGGTAGGTAGATGGAACCACTTTATTCTCATGTATCCAAGGCCTTCCAAGCAAGACATTGTATGTCTTCGCGTCGATTACATGCAGCCATGCACTTGATTGCATATCTTCAATGGTGATTTCCAACCTGATCGTGTCTATGGCTCTTTGCCCCCCTTGGTTGAATCCTTGGATCAACACATGACTTTCTGAGAGTTCGTTCATGGGAATACCAAGTTCTTTCACAGTATGATTTGGCAAAATGTTCACCGAGGATCCTCCATCAACCAAAATTCGATTTACCCTTTCATCACGCATATAGCCAACTAGGTACAATGGGTGATTATGAAGAGTGTCACCTAGCAGAAGATTGTCATTTGTGAGTGTGACTTTTTCCTCACAAGCATTAACTTCTTGAGGAGTGGACTCGATGAGCTTTTCCGAAGATGGTGCCAACGGTAGGTCATCACTCTTTTCTTCCCCTTTATCAGCATTGCAACAAGAGGCCTCAATACCATCACGGGAAATCTTCGTGCGGAACCAAGATGGCAAGAAATACTCCAAGGTCACTGTATGTCGTGGCTTTTGAGGGTGGTGCATCTCCACTTTTTCTTTCTTCAAACACCTAAGTGGATTCTTTTTTGTGGTCTTTTTACCATCATCTTCCTTGTTGGTTGTTCTATTGATTCTTTTCGTGGGCTCCTTTTGTGGCGCCTACGACGAGTCACCAACGTCCAAACTTCATCATCATCAGGTTGATCGTCTGCAACTTTATTGTTCTCCAGTAATTCTTCATTTTTGATTCCTTTTAAACTGCATAACTCATCTAGATTGAATGAGCCAAAGGTGATAGAGACTTGGTTCGCGCTTGCTTTCTCATTTTCAAGCACGATCTTCTTTTCGTGAGCCAACTCCATGACTTGGTCCTTGAAGACAAAGCACTTCTCTAGAGGGTGGCAAGTCGATGGTATTTGCAGTAATTTGGGTCATTTGTTTTCCCAGCTTCATTTGGTCGCTTCATCTCCGGAAGCTCAATGAGATTTGACTCGAGTAGTTCTTCAAAGATAGCTAGCACATCAGAATCCAGAAATGGGTACTCTTTCTCTTGCATTTCTTTTAAAGTCAACTTTCCACTTGGCTTATCTTGAAAAGAAGTGGATTTCATACTCTACTTCTTGCTCACCTTTGTCGTGAACTTCACATGTGACATGTTGATATTCATAGCTCTTTGCTTTCAGACTTGAGTACGAACTTGCCCCACTTCCTGACTTCTTGCTTGTCGTTCGCTTTGCGCGGTTCAAAGATGGGCAACCTTTCATTTCCAGTGGAGGCCACGCTCAACTCCATGTTATGGGCACGAGTTGCAAGTTCTTCAAAAGTGCCAGGCTTGATACCTTGTAAGATGTAGCGCAATCCCCAATGCATGCCTTGGATGCACACCTACCTGAAGCTTCACTAAGATTGTCTTTGCAGTTGAGGCTTGCATTCCTCCAACGATTGATAAAGTCGATAACTGGTTCCCCCTTTCGTTGACGAGTATTTGTAAGTTCTATCATACTCACAGTACGTCTCGTACTATAAAAGCGATTGAGGAACTCTTGCTCTAGTTGATCCCAGCTATCGATAGATCCAGCCTCGAGGTCTGTGTACCAGTCAAAAGCATTTCCTTTTAGCGAGCAGACAAACTGCTTGACGAGGTAATATACATAAGTCCCAGCATTGTTGCATGTTTCAACGAAGCGCGCCACATGTTGTTTTGGATTGCCTTTGCCATCAAACTGTTGAAATTTTGGAGGTTGATAGCTAGCAGGCATCTTCAACATATCGATCCTTGCAGTGTATGACTTTGCATATGAAAGGGAGGATTTGGCAGCAACTTCATATTTGTTCTTAATGGTTCCTTGAATGAACTCCTTCAGTTGATCGATTGGAATCATCCCTTCAGATGAGACATGGATAGCCTTAGTTGATGCTACTTGTCTTGGGGGAGAGTCACTCTCTAGAACTTCTGGGAGATTGCCGGGTGCATGGGTGGATTCTTCTTCCATTAAGATTCCCACACTGTCTGTTAGCTTGTCAATTCTAACCTCTTGATTTTGCATGCATTTGGTCAAGCCAGCGATTGCTTCTGTCAAGTTTGCCAACTGCTCATCCACAGATGAAGTGTTCGTCACCATAGCTTGCATGATTGCTGTGGACGACGGAGAGTAGCATGGATTTTCACACAGACTGATCCTTGATTGGCTCACGCTATGTGGTGTAAGTGGGAAGGATCCGTCACTTGAAGCATCATCATCTTCCTTCACAGTAGAGTGCTTGGATCCGGAGAGGTCAAGCAGAGCAAGAGTTTTCTTGATCTTTTCAGCAACATCGCTTCCTCCTTCAGGTGCGTTTGTGGAAATCTTGCTCCTTTTGAGGATGAAGATCCGAAAATAGGGGTTGATGCGGACGACACTTGGGGTGCTTGTTGTCCTAAAGAGCTTTCTTTGCTCCTCGTAACTTGTTCGAAGCTTCCAAAGGTAACATCGAGGATGCTTTCCACATCAGCGTAGAACCTGGAGTTAGCAGCCTTGGTGGAAGTTGAACCGGAGTTGATTTTCTTTGAAGCCATTTCAATGTTCTTGAACTTTGGTGATTGAAAAGTTGAGATGAGAGGTAGAGATTGTCCCACTGGGCATGCCGGAATTTGTAGACAGTAAATTACGTTGAGAAAATAAAATCAAGACCGAAAAATATCACAACAATCGTAGTATTTTATTTCGAATATTTGAGTGTTACAATCTCTATGAATCCTCTGATTCTTCTTTTCAATAGTAAATAAATTCAAGGGCCTTCGAGCTTGATCTTGAATCTATGTTTGTTGCCACGAACGATGATCTTGTTCTTGAGCTTGAGCTTGATTTCTTGAACTTGACCTTGATTTGTTCTTCGTTCTTGAGCTTGAACTTGATTTGTTCTTCGTTCTTGAGCTTGAATTTGATTGCTTGAAGCTTGAAACTTGTAGAGAAATTTGCGACGTTTGATCCACGAGCTCTTTTTTGCTTCTTGTTATAACTTCTGGTGTCTTTTTTGAGTTATGAAAACCCTTATTTATAGTTGTGGAAGAGAGGAGTCATGATAAGAACAAACTCTTTCCGACCAATCAAATTGAAGTGTGACATGGCCGCATTTGATTGGCCAGAACATGTCACTTGCACACGTGGCGCGATTTCATTGGCCTTTTAGTGTGACTGGGCATGCCTTGTCATTTTAACACGTGGCATGGTCCTATTGGCTCTTCGCTTGACTTGGCGCGCCACATCATTTGACACGTGGCACCAAATTGGGTCTCTAGGAAGATGACATCTTGGGCTTAATGAAGTGGCCTCATCACTTTAGCCCAATTAAATGGGCTAGCCCAATGGATTAAGACTTATTTATTTAATTCATATATATTGGACTTATATAATTAATTCAATTATATTAGCCCATATATTTATTTGGATCAATATATCTTGAATTTAAAATATAGTCCAAATTATTTCATGAATTAAATTTTAATAAAATTTATATGCCTACACAAGGGTCAAATTGACTAATTATGTGCTAAGTTATTTTAATTTTTGAAATAAAATTTACATATTTAAAAACTATCAAAAAGTATTGGTATAAGTCACAATAGCTAAAAAATCAAAATATTTAAAATAACAATAATAATAATAATATACCCCATGTAGTCCCACAAGTGGGGTCTGGGAGGTAGAGTGTATATAGACTTTAGCCCTACCTTTAAGAAGGTAGAGAGACTGTTTTCGGTACACCATCTGACATAGGAAAAAAATATTTGAAAAAAATATGGCTAATAAAATTTCTTATTTGACATCCCAAATAATAATATATTCCTTCTTTATGAAACAAATGGAGTATATATTAATTAATGTAAGTTTTACATTAAAGAAAACCTTAAATTTCAAATTTATAAGAAAATTCTCACTTAATTTGCTTGTGGTAGTTAATCAATAGACTACACTCGCATAGGCGAAGTGGACAGCAGGGCATAATGTTTTTGATCCACAAACCACATCGGCTGCCAAATCGCCAGTAAATAAGGACAGCAGTGACTCCGTCTGTTCGATAGCTCCGTAAAAGTCAGATATTTTGCAGTGAATATGTAGAGATACTGTTGAGAGAATCCAGGTCCGTCCGCTACCCTACTTTTTCCATTGAATCAACACTCATTGCTACCGTCTTTACTCAACTCGCTTCTGCTCAAAAGTATGTAACATTTCTGTATATCTTTACCTAACAGCGGTTTTAGTTCTCCTTATTTCTCGCTTGATTGACTCTTCAAAGTTAAAATCGATTATACCAAATTTTTTAACTGGGATGGTAAAGCAGATTTTTTTTTTCCCGTTTAGATGACAATTGAGGGATTGAAAATGGTAACTGCAGGAGAATTATGAGATGGGTCGTCATAAAAAAATGATGAGATGGGGTATTGGCATTCTATTCCCTTCTACTTGTTTTCGATGTGGATTTTGCTCAAATGAGTGTACGAAACGTAGTCTTTTTTTTTTTAAAAAAATATTTAATTTCCGTTACTTATGTGCTTCTGTACATCTTCGATGGATCGCTTAGTTCTTGGTTTTTGAGGTTTGATTTACTCTTTTTCTCGCAAATAGGGTGCCAATGGCGGGGGCTATGTTCAATTAAATTCCCTTAATCGGAAAATTGTACTGCGCAAAATAGAGTAAAAACAACTTTTTTGGGGGTATATATGAGGTTTTGAATCCCCTTGACATATGTTTCCCTGCTGGTGCATCCCTGGGCTAGCTGTGATAATATCTGTGCGTCTATGCGGTGATAAGGGTCTCTGCTGTTTTCCGACTTTACAGGACGATGAGTTGTGCATCTGAGCTTCCCTTCTTTTCTTCTTATCTTATTAAAAAAAAGGATCCCCTTGACATATGGGAAACTTTAAATCTATCGAACAAGGGGGTACAAAAGTTACTTTAGGTCATACGTCAGCATCCTAATAGTCACATTCTTGCATTTTTCCTGGCTCCGCCACGTTAGGCCGCCATGCTAGATATTGTGATGTGTGTTTATATGCAGACTTGCTTATGATTGCGTGAGCGTGCTAGTAAATGTATGCTCTTTATTTAAAGTTTCATCCAAGTAAGTCAACATTGAAAACCAAAAAAGAATTCCTGTGGTTTTATGCTCATAATACCTTGCATTAGATTCCTCTTTGGATAAATTGAATTTTTCGGATGTAGTCAAACTGTTTGCTTGATTTTGATTTATCTGGTGAGAATTTGTTACTTGGTATCGGTATAGTGAACCAAATAATTTCAGCTTTATATCAAGTCTGAGCCTGTTTTTGTGTAGGAGGAATGTTAAAAAAGGTTGCAGAGGGATAGCGACGTTCTGGCTTGGTCCTTCATAGTTGTTATCAATGCAGGATGTCGGTGTAGTCCGGCATGATAGTACCGCCCTGGGTGGCCACTGCGGTGATCCATTGGATATTGAAAAGCAGAATGCGGAGGCCAGCAATCATGGCTTAGCTACTGAAAATGTGGATCAATCTGTACTCACCATAGTGGTTTCTGCGGGCGAATCACTCAACTCCCAAGCTGCCACTGTAACCACAGACCCAGTTGGGGATATTGCCACTACTGAGAAAATAGCAATTGTAGAGTCTCCTAAGAAGCTTAACTTATCCAGGAATTCTAGTCATCATGAACAATGCAGGTTTCTAGCTCTTCTATTTGTGTAGGGATTAGGTCCTTTTTGCTTATCTCTTTACTGCTTTCTCGTAAGCTAAGTTGCTCCGACACGAGTGCGGGTGTTCAACACAGGTACAGATCTAGAGGTTGGATCCCTTGAAATATAAATTCTAAGATTCGGAGATACGGATTCTAGTATGCATACGGGTGTGGGGACCAGGCTAAAAATAATTCAAAAAAATAAAAAAAAATCTCTAAATTATGAATTTTTTTGTGGAATACTTACGTATAGCTTGTAATATGTGGATTTCTTTTTAATCTTAAGTTGTAGATAAGTAAAGGATTGACATCCTAGATATAGAATGCTATTTTCTTCAAATTTACCCTAGTTTTAGTTTTGATTTCGGGAATCAAATTGCATCTTGTCTCGAATTTTTCCGTCCGTCGTGGTCCAAGTACCCAATCTTGTTTGACCAGATCCGGTGCGGATCCCATGCCCACATCCATACTAGTGTCGTGTCGATACGGGTGCGGCACCTAAATTGCCATGTTAGAGCAATTTAGCTCGTAGGCACCGTGTAAATTAGTTATGAGACCCTTTATTTTTCAAACTTTTGATCCTTATTGAACCCTTCTTATGTGCTTTGTCTGCATTGGTATCTAATCTAGATACTGAATAAACCACCCCCCCCCCCCCCCCCTATAAAAAAAAAAATTATTGTCGAGAACTTCTGTTTGGATGATCTTTTGTTCTACCAAGATTTAGCCCCTTTTTTTTTTTTTTTTTTTTGTAAAAAGGTTTATTGCTGTAATCATGTCCGAAGTTGCTTACCGATCAATAACGCATCAACCTTATGTTCGATGATGGTATCTAGATAAAATAACCATAAGAGAAGTACCCATACCTTTTTTTTTCTTTTTCCATTTTGACACTATGACCTTTATTTCTTGCTAGGATTTAGCTCTCAAGAGCTGTTGTGATTTTGATGTGTTGCTATAATCATGGTCAAAGTTGTGGTAGTGCTCATTATCATTTCACTTCTGTGTAATTGAATGGTAGAGTGTGACACATAAACTATCAAGGGACTAAAAATTGAAAGGGAAATCGGAGTGCTTACAGGATTTATATTTGAATTAATGTCCACCTTATTTAAAATAAAGAATTAAGTTGATGTCCATAACTAACTTAATATAGGCTAGCAAATCCTAGTTGATTAACTCTATGAGATTTGCAAAAAAAGACCTTTTGAGATAGTCTTTTTTTTCTTCTTCTTTTAATATATTTTTAGTACTTTGCCAAGGGTCTATCGGAAACAACCTCTCTACCTCACACAAGGTAGGGATAAGGTTTGCATACACCCCACCCTCCCTAGACTCCATTTGTGGGATCACACTGGGTATGTTGCTGTTATATTTGTAGTACTTTATGGATTGCTAGTTGGTATTCTTTCAGATCTTGCTGCAGCGAAATGACCATTTATTTTCATTTAATATAGAGTGTGCCAATCTTTGTAAGTTTTATTCATAATTTTTGATGTGCATATTCAGAGTATCAGTCTTTGAATATAAAGAACGAGGCTTAGGTACATTGAAAAGTCTCTGAAGCAGCTTTTTAGAATATAAAGAACGAGGCTCTGGTCTAGTTTTGAAATTCTTTATGATGTTTTGCAGAGTATGTCAAGAGGAAAAGGAAGAAGAGTTGATCGATCTTGGATGCCACTGTCGTGGTGGATTGGCAAAAGCACATCAGTCATGCATTGAAACATGGTTCAATACTAGAGGTTCAAATAAATGCGAAATATGCCAGTAAGTGATAGACTAAGTGCATGCTAATTTTGTTTTTCCTTATACAGTATATTGATGTAGGTTTTCCATTTTATGCAGGCAAGTAGCTGCAAATGTGTCACCTCCAGAGTCTCATGCACCTGTAAGTATCTGTCTTTGTTTGGATAACAATGATTTTAGATGAGTGCGAAACGATTGGATCTCTTTAAACTTTGGTTATGCATGCTTTTGGCTCTCTATTTGAGGTTGCTGCTGGGTGCTTCAGCATTCAAGCTAGACTGCTTTTTGAAGCATGAACATCCTTCTGGCGTTTCAGCTCATAGGTTTTTGAACTTGAGCATTTGGCTGCACCTGCCTCCCTTGAGTGCTTTTTGTGGTTGATTAAGTAGGAGCGAATGGAGAATATACTTTTTGAACCATCAGTATGAGAAAGACCACTTTGGCTAGTGGCAATACTATGTCACTTCCCAGAATGTTGTGTGACTAGAATGGAATAGATAAAGAACACTTGATAAATTAGTGAAACACGAAGAAAATACACAGCATATGCAGATAATCGTTATTCCCTTCCACAAATAGTTGATTCTGGTAATTAAATACCATTTAGAGTTGATGTTTAATCTCTTACAACATTATGCATCTTTATAAAAAAGAACCAACTTCAAATTGTTTTAACACTATAATGGACAAGATAAGAACTGATAAATTTGTAAATGAGGAAGAATATGCACCAATACAAACAGTTAGTAGTTATTCCCTTTTATTGAACACAGCTCACATGTAAGAGGTATACGAAAAAGTGAAAAACCTACACAAATATGTGGTTCTCTACAAAAAAAACACCCGATCTTCTGTACGTAAGGAAACCTCATAGGTGCACCAAAAAGAAATACCCAACCAAGCAAGTTTTGAGAGAACTCCTACTCTGAACATGGTCGTTGGCTATGAAGAAGCGAGGTTCCTTTCCTCTATCAACCTTTCGACAGACACCACCCAACTCCAGTACTAGCGAGGCTAAAGTCTCTTTGAAGGACAAATCTCCAGCTTTCTTAATTCTAAAGATAGGAGCTTCTCTCTCTTGGGATTCATTTTTCAAAATATTTCTCTTACAATATCTGTGAGTCAAGCAATTGGAAATGTCCGTTTGAGATTGTTTATGGCAAACGACCAATCAATCCTTTAGACCTTCTCGCATTGCCAACCACTCGCGAGTTTGGTGCTACTACTGAGGAAAGAGCCAAGGAGATCATGAAGTTTCACGATGAAGCTCGAAATAATGTTGTTCCGCATAACACTCGCCATGAAAAGCAAGCCAACAAGCACAAAGAAGCATGTTATTTTCAATGAAGGAGAATGGGCATGTATTCACTTAACTAAAGAACACTTTTCTGAGTCTCGCAACAAGTTATATCCTCGAGCAGATGTCCCTTTTCGAATCTTGAAGCGTATTAACGATAATGCCTATAAGATCGAACTACCTGTACACTATAGAGTATCTACTACTTTAAATGTTGTTAATCTGTCTCTTTACTACGAAAAGCATAAAGGAGACTCGTAGCATGAAAGCAAGCCTCTTCCAACCCCGGAAGAATGACACGGGCTTAGCACCTAATGATGCAAAGCTTATGACATGATGATTCAACAGCTTGTCATCATTTATCTTTATACTTGTCATATCTTTTAGCTATCGTCTTTATCTTCTAGCTTACCACTACTTTGTCATCTAGTGGGTTCATTTGCTCACATTGATTAGTAACCAAAACATCTTAGACTTAGTAGCCTATAAATAGGTCTTGAAGCCTTAATGTAGGCCATTTTGTATTTAATAAATCTATTGTATGACTTTTGTGCTTTAGTTTGCTTCTTTCAAGAGAGTGTGTTTCCTCTTAAAAAGTGAGTTATCCTTGGAAATAGCCAAGTAGCCAACCAAGGTGGCCTCTTTTTCGATTATCATTTCCTAACCTTGTCAATACTGGCACACGTCAATGATTTGGCGTCAACCAACTTTTGTAAGCCATGTCCCTCTTATAAGTTTGCATTAAGGGACATGTTCTCCACTGAGTTCCAAAGTTGGAAATAACTGATTTCTCAAAGAAAAAAATTAAAAAAAAATTTCACATTAGTTCAGTGAATAGTGGTAGTCTTCTTATGTTGTTTTGAGCAATTCTCACTACATGAGCTAGATGTTGGAGTTGAGTTAGTCCCAAGGTACATTAACATAGTAATTTCATTTATTCCCTTTTTAGATTTTGTGGCTCCAAGTTACTTTCTTGATAAGTCAAGTAAATTTCTTTAAAATATATCGTGTCAATAGTATGTAGAAATTGGTTGGCTCATCCACAATCCTCTTACGTGTTAGGGTAAATATGTATACATCTGGATTCTCTCTTTATAGCAGAACCAAGTTTCTCCGCCACAAAGTAATTCTTGATTCCTAGTCATTTATCCTAGTCCAAATGTTTTGTATTTATATGCTTTCTACCATGGTTATGAATAAAAAGGCTGAGTTGATTATGTTGTGTTGATCTCTTATTTGGGGG
>NW_017672055.1:35458-55664 GCF_001879085.1 Nicotiana attenuata | reverse complement strand
GGGGGGGGGAGCTCTCTTGCTATCTCTATGTTTCTCCTTTCTCTCTCTCTGTTCCTGCTTTATCAATCCTGTGTACCGGTTCTTCCACTTTTTTTAATCTATGAATGAGAATATTCTGATTCTGCTCTTCCTCTATTTTTTCAACTGCTGCACCTATATTATTTGTCGCCAAAATGTTAAATATGAGCAATCCTGCAACCTCTTGGTAAGCATTTGCCATGAACCAGATCTCAATAAACATCTTGCAATCCTTTCCTTCCACATTTTCTGAAAACTAGTTTTTGGACACACGTGTTGCACATGTATCCATATCAATTAGTATAAAATTTTAAAAGTATTGCATAAATATTATTAAAATATATATTTGAGTCATAAAATAAAAATTCAAGGAAAATTTTAAGCACTATTAATATGGATCCTATTTAGCTAAATATATAAAGGAAGATGATAGAGATAAGTGATGGATCCCCAAACAGCTAATGATGAATCCACATTGCAATTGCAACTTAGACTCCAACTGCCAGATTTCTTGAAATATAACTGTGTATAAATGCTAGAAGTTCTTCAGAATTTTAGAAATTCTTGTAATGATATGAAAATGGAGATGATAAAACAAATGAGTTTCAGTTTGTAACATAAATAAGTTGCAACAAAAAAGCAAAACAATTGCTGGTGAATTCTGAAAATTCACACACGTTCAAAATCATGAATTCATGTGAAAAAGATCCTTTAAAACCTTACACAAGAAAATAGTAGCATAAGGCTTCAGCAATAAAATAGACCATGCGAACAATTCAAAATTGAAATGACAACAATTACAAAAAAAGAAAACGGGAAAAACGACAGTGAGTAGTTTGAATGCAAGCTGCAAAACTTATGCCTACAAGTTATTAATCTGAAGGAAAGATAAAAATAAAAAGTTTATACCCTACAAATCTGCTATGCTGGAGATGTCTATCCATTTACGATATTAAATAAAGGTAGATTGATCTTTAATTATAGTTGAGGAGAATTCTATGGCCACTTATCGTCTCCGTGCACATCTCCAACCACTGACGGTAGAACTTTTCAAGTTACCAAGGCATTTATCTCTAAAAAAAAGATGTATTTATAGGCCAAGAAACACATCTAAAGTAATCTAAGAAATTAAACAATCAAGCTTTAGGAAATGAGAAGTTAAATAATCAGTAACGTATATGCTTTACATACATCCCCATCAAAATAATACTAATTGAACAACTATTAATGCAATTAATTAGTCTCTTTATTTTTTTCGCACGTAGTCACATTTAGATTACATAACTATAGTGTTAATTATATTTCGCTGCATATATCTACAAATTAAGTGGTTTAAAGAATAAATAATGATAGCTAAGGAGAAAGACTTTAGGTGAAGGGTAATTTGGTCAATTAGCTTTTGAAGGATATTTTGGTAAAATTTCACCTAAAAGTCTTCACACTTATAATATAGTATGATATAGGGTATCTACTAATATAGAGATGCAACACTTTAAAGGTGCGAGGTTGAGATGCAGGAGGCGAGGTTGAGATGGTTCGGGCATGTTAAAAGGAGAAGCATAGAAGCCCTAGTTAGAAGGTGCGAGAGGTTAGCCTTGGTGGGTATCAGGATGGGTAGAAGTAAGCCTAAAAAGTCTTAAGGAGAGGTGATTAGGCGGGACATGGCGCAACTGGAGCTGACTGAGGACATGGCCCTAGATAGGAGGGTGGGGAGATCGAAAATTAGGGTAGAAGACTAGTAGGTAGTCGAGCGCTTCTCTTTGTCTTACTCAGTTCACTAGCATTAGTGTTAGTATGATATCTTTTTATTCATAGATTGCTATTACTACCTAGAGTTTAACTGCTTTCTTGGCGTCGGTCTTATTTTTATCTTCTTGTTCCAACTTGTTGCCATTACTCTTTTCCATTCTTTCTCCGGCCGAGGGTCTATCTGAAACAACCTCTATTCCCTTCCCGAGGCTGCGTACATCTTACCCTCCCCAAACCCCACTTGTAGGAAATCACTGGATTTGTTGTTGTTGTTGTTGTTGTTGTAATACTTAAAATTAGAGGAAATATCATGTATAAAAAAATAGACATATTTAAGTTTTTTTTGTACAAAGGGGTTGACCCAGTAAAAATCTATTTCTAGCTATGCCCTTTTTGTCGGTCTTGGATACCGTCCTAGTACAATAAGAATGTTGTTAATATGTCTATGGTATTTCGTATAAGAAAATATTTATTTTATTTAAGTAGTACATCTAATTAATTAGAAAGAACACTCCAGAGCAGTAGTCAAGTTGCTGCTTCAAGGTTCCCTCGGAAGTCCTGTGTTTGAGCCCCTTAAGCACCTTATTTCTTTGCTGAGTTTAACTGTTTTGGATTTGCTCATAGTTGTTGAAACAGATCTAGTTCTTTCATCTAAACACTGATCTAATAACAGAGCAAATTTTGAAAAATTTTCTTGCCGAGTTAAAATGTTGTGTTGGGTTTGAGATCAAATTGCGCATGGAGCCAGCTCACTTCGAAACATAAAATACATCATTTGGTTTTGTTAGATAGTCAGTTGTTCTAATTTCAAACTTGATGAAAGATCTCTATAAGAAGTCTAAGTTCATGTGATAAGTCTAAATTCATACACAGGCCTGGTTGGACACATGGATAGCATGTCATTTGTTATCCTGTGAAACAAAATCTTCTGCTTAATTTCGATAGGCACTGTAAGGGTATATTCTTTTTTTCGTTGCTTAGGGGTCAATGCTGTTAAGGGGCTTTTTTCCGCCTTCAAAACTTGCCGCTATCACAGAGATACTCCGGTCGTTTTCATCTTTATGCTAAGTTGCGACTCAGAAAAAGATCTAAGCTCAAAGATTAGTCAGCTACACATTATTGGGATGGATACTCTTTTAATTATGTTTGACTGTATCATTTTCATGGATTGCAGACAAGTTATTGGATTTGGAGAGTCGATCCTTCTTTTAGAGGGACGAATATTTCCCAAGAGCGGGATAGAGTAAGGAACATCGCATTTTCCTAAGCTGCTGCTCTTGCTTTCATTCTGAGACTCACATCTTTTATATTAATTCTAAATCAGTTAATTTGTACAGGGTTGTCTTAATCCACTTTGGGTAGCATTTTGTATCCTCATTGGTGGTCTGTTTCTGGATGTGCTAATATCCATTACACTTGGAGTCTCTGCACTGCCTGTGAACATCATAATCGGTACATGCTCTTGATCTTTTCAACTTCTCATTAATCGTTTGTTGTCAAAACTTGGACATTAGAACTTTTAAGTGTCCCTTCTCACGTTGAAATCAAGAAGCAATGCGCAGGAGTAATAGTTGTGCTGGGACTCGGAACGGCTCTTAGGCTTGCCCTTGAGTTCTGCCATGATTGGAGTATCCGAAGAGTAGTGCACCGGGTAGAAGCAAATGTCAGTCTTGGGTATCATCCTACGTTGTAGGTAAAAGGTACTTGAAAGTGGATAATTGATTCAAACTACACCCGAAAACTGTTCATACACCCTGAAACATTGAAATTTCTCCAGCAAATGTGGCCCAGAGGCTTGCAGAGCCTGCAACTTGAAAAATTTGTGGGAGCTAGTGTTCTTAAATGACAAATTGTGATTGAACTTGCCATTGTATTTATATGCATTGTGTAGTTTGTCTGCTTTGATATCTATACATCAGTCTATATTGCCAAAATTACTTCGGAATGCAAAACTTGTGTAGCTAAAGTGTTGAATGAATGTTTTTTGTCTTGATGCTGCTAACTGATAAGCTGGGTTGATTCATTCTATTAGCCTGTAGCAGCGCGCGCAATAGCAAAATCCCTATCAGACATCTTCGGCAGTGTACTTGAAGACTTAATTATGCGTTCATCTATGACTCAACCTACACATTGTAAACAAATTGCTATGATCATAATATGAGTTAATGTCTTAGACATAGGCTGCTAAACTACTTACATTTGTGCCAGGCAATTAACACTCCTTAAAAGTTCTAGAGAATAAATGGATAATAATGGAATAATAGATTCTTTTAGGATATCCTAAACAAATGGCACTTGTTTATCCAACTGAGTTTTCCTACAGAGTATTGGATTTTTCCTATAGATAGTAATTATTTTACTGTGTTTAAATATATTTTCCTATTTACTAAAAGTAACTTTGGTACTTGGACAAATTGTATACAAATGGGATGTTCTTCTTCCTCCATGCTAGGACTGAAAAACTTTCTAAATCTGCTTGAAATCTTCACCAAATTGCCCAGAATTTAGATATAAGCTCCTTAAAGTATTTTCAATAGTTTGCCACAACACCTAATCAAAATTGAATCTAACACCTGCAACTGTTCAAACTCAAACCAGGAACTTTAAAATTTCTCGATCTGATAAGGTTTAGCTTAGCTTGGGATCACGTTTGTAGTCATAGATCCCTTACCCAAGTAGTTTCAATCTTAAAATCTCAATTCGAAAATTTCATGGCAATTATACGAGCATAACGAATCCCGCAGTATAGAACTTCAAGCTTCTCATCTTAAATCCACCCATTAGCAGCTGAAACATTCAACTTACATATATTTCACATACAACTCGCGCACAAATTTATGGCCTCTATTATTCCGGACGCTATATTCCAAGTAAATACATCCCACGGTAGCTTGTGAATCAGAACCTAAATTGGTGCTAAAAGAGTTTCTTCATCATGTGTAAAATCTAATGTCCTCATCAGGAGGTTATCAACGTACATAAATCTTTTGATAATACATATTCGTAAAGTCCACTTCGTGGTGAAGTGTAAATAAATGTGTCCAGGATCTCATATTGTATGCTATTTTAACATCACCGTATAAAAGTAATCTGGGACATAGATCGGTTAAGTGGTATAAGGTGCTGGTAGTAGTGGTGGTGGTGGTTCAAGCGGTGGCCGAAATAGGTCAATTGATATCATTATCTAGTGTAGTTAAAAGTAGAGAGAAGCAAGAGCTCCTCTTTCTAGAAAATAGTCGTTAATAAGTTAGGTGTAGGGAAGGAAGTTTTAAAAACTAAAGTTTTGAAGAGTAATATTATATAGTACTCCCTCCGTCCCGAATAATTTATTTTAGATTTTGAAAATCAAATTTTTTAATTTTGACCACGAATTCGATATAAAATTTTTAATTTTTTGAAATAAGATTTACATATTTGGAAGCTATATAAAAAGTACTATCAGTCACAATAATTAATAATTTAAAATATTTAATATGCATATGAAAAGACGCGATCAAAAAATAACTCTTTTGACTCTTGAAATTCCGAATTGTATTTTTTTTGAAATAAAAAAACTACTTCATTTTTGCTACGACATTCACGCTTTTTGTTTAATTGATTCTATCGTATGGTAGCGATTCCCTTTATATATGAGAACTGAGAATTACAATTTACAACAAAAGGGAAGCTGTGTGACATAAGGCTAAGGGGTTTTGAAACTAGACAGTTTTGAAAAAGTTGTGTAAGGGGGAGCTAGCATAAGGTGTTGGATCAGTGCTGCTGATCTTGAGCTGGCACAACAGATCAAGCTACTTTGCCATTTATTAAAAGAGGGAGAGAAAGTACTGCCAAGTGTAGCATGTTATGTGAACGAGGCGACAAGATCAAACAACTTGGGATCGAGTGCAAAGATGCTTTCAATATTTGTGCAAAATTCCCATACCAAACTAGCTAGCAAGTCCATATATAGTGGAGGGACAAGTGAAGTTTGCTCAGTTGGTAGAAGCACTTCCATCTACAATCGTTAGTTCCTGGATTCGAGTCATCCTATAGGGAAAGTGTGGAAACACTATAAATCTCCTAAATTCGAAGAGATTTAAAAAAAAAGTCCATGAAAGACGAAGCTATTGAAATTAAGCAGCGTCATCGGTGGGCAGATTTATAGGGAAAATTATAGAGTATGTGAATCCATAGTCTTTCTGCAAAATTAGACATTTTATGTAATACATATTTTCTAAAATTGGTATAATATTAACCGTTGGCACTCATGCTCCAAGAATGCTGAATGGTGCACTTAGTTTAATGTTGAATTTTTTTATCAAGAGAAATAGGGGAGAAATTCAAAAATAGCCAGATTTACCACCGGTCGTTGAAAAATAGCCAAGTTTCAAAAGTCATCGAAATTTAGCCACTTTAAATCTGAGCGAAAACACTGTTCAAAATCCGGAAAAATACGCCCGCAAATTTTACGGGAGTTCCAGCATAAGTATGCTTGAACTCCCGTAAATTTTACGGGAGTTCCAGGATAACTATGCTGGAACTCCCGCAAATTTTACGGGAGTTCAAGCATAATTATGCTGGAACTCCCGCAAATTTTACGGGAGTTCCAGCAAGTATTATTGTCCAGTATAATATACTGGAGTTTGAAGCACTGGTGCTCCAGTCTCCCGCAAATTTTACAGGAGTTAGCAAAGTATACCGGTCCAGCATAATATGCTGGAGTTCGTACACAAATGCACCAGAACTCCCGTATATTATACTGGACCGGTCTCTGTTGCAGCAAAATAGTGGCTATTTTTCATTGACTTGATAAACGCTGACTATTTTTCATTGACCAGTGTGAAAACTGGCTATACCATGATATTTTAAGAAATAGGGATCAATTCCCGCTAGGTAGCCAGGCCCACCAACTTTGGACCATATTATTATACATATATGAGAGCTAGCGTTCGTCTCTATCTTTACGGCTGTTATGCAAAACTGCTGCAACTCTCCCTCGAACTGTTACTATCAGGTAACGACAGACTCTCCTCCCTACCCGCACTGCGTACGTTGTAATTAATTGCGCTGAGTTTGGTTCTTTTCTGGGATCTGGTGCATGGCAATTCTTCTCATTTGTCACTGTTAGCTAGGGCCAAACCTCCTTTTTCTTATAACTCTCGTTCTGTCATCTTCAACTCCTCTCTGTCCAGCCACTACATACATATATAAGAGAACATTCATTAATCATTTAATACTCTCACTTTAATATTAACAGTACGTATAAGTCTGCTTGTCAATAACTTCAAATTTTCAGTTGCATTGCTTTGTAGTGTGCGCCATTTCCATATATATGATCTGTAGATGACCAGCCGGCCTTGGCTTTATCTCCTATTTCTTAACCTCTTTCTCTTCTTCTGAACCTCTTTAACTTTTTTGTCCTAATATATTCCTTAATTATTTCTTCTATAGACCCCCTCCATTTTGCAACCTAGTCTAGCCGCACCAGCTTTCAGTTGCGATTTCCATTAATGAATTGAAATTTTATTTAATTTCTTCATTTTGTTTTAGAAAAGCGGGACCCTATTCCTATGTCCTAACGAACCCCATTGTTCTTTTCGGATACTAATGGGGAAAAGATTTAGGGTATTTGTCGTCTTTTTGAAAATTAAACTGCCACGACGCTCATACAGCAATTAAACGTATTGTTTACCTCGAAAATACGAGTAACAATTAAACTTGTTTATGATTTTAAAGATACGTGATTTAGTTCAATACTAATTAATAACCAAGAAGTCTAATGTATAAATGAAAGAAGTAAGTTGAATCAAACCATGCTTAAGCATGTCTTTACCTCGAGCTATGGTGTCCTCGAGGTTGGTTAACAAGAACAGTAAATTAAAGACAATAATGTTAAGAGACAATTCTGATGAGTAATGAGCAAGAAAGTAAGAGAGTATATTCTTTTGCTAATGATTGATAATGATTACAAATGATTGGTATCCCCTTTATATAGTAGGGGAACCCTAAATAAAGTACATTTCTATTTACAGTAAGGAATCTTATTGGGACATTTATCTAACCGCCTAGTACAAATCTGTACTAACTCTTTCTGTTATAAAATCATAACGATATTATCTCGAGGTTATCCATACTCGGCTCCGATGTTCCTCGAGCACTTAGATCTTCGAGCCTCGTATTCTGCCTTCGAGCTCGAGCTCGGTCTATATTGAACTTGTTCTCGATGCGACCTCTCGAGCCTACAAAATTGGGGACACATGATTTTTAACCGTATACAGATAGTCCTCGTGTTTCTTAGAATAAAATGATAAGAAACGACTTGAGCCTAGATTCTCCGGAGTCCTTGATGATGACGTCATTCCCGTGACGTAGGCGCTCGAAGTGACCGGAACATCCCGTCAGTTCGCGTCCCCAAAACATTAAATGCTTCTCTAGTGGTGGTCGGCCACTAGCGCCGTTGAACCGTCGGCGCTTTCCTATAAATACAAGGTTTAATTTCGGAAAAGCTTTACTTCAATCCTCAAACCTCCTCCAAACTTCTCATATATCTACCTCTCTTCATCTTTTCTTTCTCATTACCCGTTACTACCGTTCTTTTTAGTGTCAGAAATTACCAAACTCCGCTTATCTCCACTTCTTCTAACTCGAATCAATGGCGAAAACTTCAAAGACATTCCTTAAAAAAGGAAAGCTTCCTCCTCCTCTTCCCGGCCAGCCAAACTTGTGGCGCCGTCCCTTCACGAGATTATTCCCGGCCCCTGCGTCATAAAGAAAGATTTTAGAGTTGAAAATCCCCCCGCTCTCCCTGGCCGATGTGAGCATGTATCGAGGTATGTTTGCTTGATAACGGAGAAGCACATCAAGGCCGTGTAGAAAGATTGTGGTTGGGGGGACGAGGTCGTGGTATAGACCCCCGACCCCGAGTAGAGCATTACCACTCATGTGGAGGGGTTCCTAAGTGTTTACACTTACCCCTTCATACCGGGTCCCCTCGATCCAATCATGATCGACTTCTACAAAAGATACCAAGTCACCCTCGGCCAGATCCATCCTTCTTTCTGGCGTATAGTCAAGATGCTTCGTTACTTCTCCACCAAGGCCGAGGGGCTAGAGTTTACCCCCAACCACCTCATCAGATTGTACCGGCCTCAGATTTACCGAGGACTGATCAAGCTCCAACACTGAGCTAGCAAGGCTTCTTCGCTAGCAATGACGATGATAAGGACCGGGGCTGGATGAGCCGGTTCGTGCGGTTGAGGACCTCAGGCGTCATCCCCGAGGGTAAAATGCTGTTCCCAGAGAAATGGAACCCCGATCGTAAGTGAAGTCCTTTCCCCAGCGTATTCCTATATTCTATTTTTGCATTGTGTGACGTCTTTACCTTTTTTGAAGCGATTGCTTGGATGCCCTATGCGATCCACGATCTCGAAGATTGGGTCTGGAAATTAGCTGCGACCTCCACGTATGATGAGTGCAAATGGCGTGACTTTTCGAAAGGCAAATGGGAGGCCAAACACCACGGTAAGTCCTTCCCTCAAGTTTTTGATGCTTTACTGGATATGTCACCTTACTCATGTCTGTTCTTCATTCATGTAGGTATTGGAGATGCCTTCAAAATGAGGCCAGCCCCGCCCGGGGAAGAGACCAAGTCCCCGATTCCAAAATCGAGGAAAGATAACAAGAGAAAAAGGGCTTCGAAACCCGAAGACCCCCAAGATAAGAGAGCCCCTGCTCGAAGGCAGAGGAGGAAACTCATTCAAGTGGACATAGACTTAATCCACCAACTGAATGGCGAAGAAGAGGACGAGGGCGAAGAGTCGGCACTGGTGACCTAAACTAGGAAGCCAATTGAGTCCGTCAGTTCCTCCGAACCGGAAACCCTGCCTCGTGAAGAGGAGGCTCCGAAGAAAAACGCGGGCAAAGCCCCCAAATCACCTGAGATCGAGATCATTCCCCCGCCTTTAACAAGTACACCAAAGGGGGCAAGTACCGAGATCCCCGAGGCTGAACAGAGTGCCCCGAGCGACTTGCTCGGGGCCATGACAATAGGTTACTCCCCTCATTTACCATCTTATTCTGAGGAGGCAATAAAGGAAGCTCAAGCTCTGCGAACGCCCGACCCGAGCAGAGTCCCCGGTGAAGAAGATCCTTTCCGAGATTGCTTTACTAGGGTCGATGATGTCGCCGACCTCAATGATGCATCTACCCTCTTTGAAGAGGCTCATCGTCTCTTCTCTCGGGTAAGTATTAGCTCTTATTGTTGTAATTTTTTCTTCTCCTTTTACACTAACTGATATCTCTTTTTTCTGTGTAGGCCATTACCAGGTTTAGGGCCGAGGTGAGCCAATGTGAGGCCGAGCTAGACAAGTAGGTAACCATTATTTTACAAGAGTATGGGCTAGTTGACCGAACTGTGGAGGCTAACACTTTAGTGTCTCAACTGCAGCAAAATTGGAGATGATCGGGCAGCTTAGGGGGGAGGTCGATCAAGTTAAGGCCGACTGCAACCAGTGGAAGGAAAACATAGATCGACTTGCTATTGAGAAAGAGGCTGCTCTAGCCAAACTGGCCTCGGTTGAGACCCAGCTCCGGGGTGTCAAAGTGAAAAACCTGGCCCTGGCCAAGAAGATGGATGAGCTCGAGGCCAAACTTGCCGCAACCGGGGCTGAGGTTGTTGAAGCTAGGGCCGAGGTTGAGAAGACGAAGGCCACGGCTGATAAGACCGTTGTTGTGTACCTAAAGGATGCCGAGGCTGCTCAAATAGAACTAAGGGAAGCCTCCAAATGGGAGAAACGAAGTAGTGATTTGGCCAAGTGTCAATCCCGGAGGGAGACCCTTGAAGAGATCCATGCTCGAGGTTTCGACCTCAACGAGGAGATAGCCCAAGAAAAAGCGCTCAAAGCCGATACCAAGTTCCTCGTCTCCTCTTCCTCCTCCTCCGACGATGATGATGTTGAAGGCATCCAAAACGGGTCCGATAATGAAGCTGGTTCCGAAGAGGAAGCTGCTCCCGAGAGAGAGACCAACCCTGGGCATAGATAGGATTTTCCTTCCTCTTTTTGAATTGTTCTTTTTTGAAAGACCTTACCTCGATCTCTTGTATATATCTTTTTCCAAGTATATAAAAAGTATTTCCTTGAATATTTTCTCGATATTTCCTGCCTTATAAAATTCTTGTAATGACTTCATTCCTTTTAACTGTGTGTTTGAGATTTTATCTCTGATGTTTTCTTCGATATTGCCATGGTCGAGTTCGAATAAGTTCGAACATTTGGGCATAGACCATTACGGGCTCGTGCCGGATAATGGTGAGTCCCCGAGCCATGATCAAGCCATTATTTATTTAGGCTTGGGATAATCGAACCCTTGGGTTCGGATCAGGTGAGAACAAGGTCTCAAGCCCTAAGTGTATCGGCCCTTAGGCTATTTTAGGTTGGCCATTATGGCCTCTAAGAGATGGCTATTATTTCCCTTTTTCGGCTTAGTAGACTTAGTAAAAATTTGCTTATGCCTTGGCATGTATTTTTTACCCATTGGGTTTTTTGAGGGTTCGATGTCAATCGGAACCCTTTGTTTTTAATGCCTTAGCACGAGTTCGTATTTGAATATTTCGATACCTCTTAAGTTTTTTTGAGGGCTGATTTTATCAAAACCCTTTGATTATTTTGCCGAGGGTATCCTTTATTTAACCGGTTTTTTGAGAATTTGAAGGCGTATTTTTATTGCGGAATTTAGACGTCTCCGAGCCGTGTTATTTTGGTTGTAGCCTTCGGGTGTGTCTCTTGGACTTGTTTCCCGATAACTTTTCGAACTTGTACGAAAGGTTAGTCCCCGAGTATGATGGACTTGGCCTTTGCGTCGAGGGATGCCTCTTTGAGGTCTTATAAATTCGAGTTTAGATACTCGAATGTGTTGACTGTCGACGACAGTCCCCGAGTCCCGAGTATTAGAGGTGTATTTGCGTTTTGGCCCTTGAGCCATTTTTCGCCGAATCACAAGTATGAAGTTCGTATAGTAGAAAATTTCTTTGGCACACAAAGTGTTTGATATAGAAAGAATGATTCTTTGAATAATTCATACATGCGTACATATTTTGCCATCGAGGCTCGACTATTTTACACGGGCGCGGTTCATCTGACTGTTTGGCCCATTACAAAGTTTTCCTATCGAGGCCCTCTACGGCGTGAAGTATTTTTTTCGAAAATATGACCTCCGAGGGTGATGCCCCCCAGTATTCGAGGTTGATTGAAAAGAAGCCTTGGATACTGTTGAATTCTCCCTAGGTAGCACATAGTTGTTGCCTCGTTAAAAACCTTGCCGGAAAAACCCATTTGGGATAAAACTCGATCTAAGGGAAAAAGAGTGCAACGCGTGCTTTAAAACCTAAGGTCTTCGTGTAGAAAGGTGCCCTCGACGTCTTCGATCGAACACCTGCATTGAGTTAGTCTTAAATACAAATGGAGAAAAGGAGAAGATCATACCTTAGTTGTAATATCGTTTGAGTAGTGATACATTCCAATTGTTTGGCAATTGTTCGCCTTCCAACGTGCCAAGTTTGTAAGATCCTTTACCGCTAACTCCGATGACTCGGTACGGTCCTTCCCAATCGGGCCTAGTTTCCCTTTGTTCGGGTCTCGAGTATTGAGGGTGACTTTCCGTAGAACTAAGTCCCCGACTCCGAAGTCTCGAAGGTTGGTCCTTCTATTACAATATCTCTCGATTCATTGTTTCTGCGCGGCCATCCGAACAAGTGTAGCTTCTCGTTTTTCATCTAATAGCTCGAGGCTAATATTCATAGCTTCGTGATTCGACTCCTCCGATGCATGTCGAAATCTGGCACTGCGTTCCCCGATCTCGACTGGAATTAAGGCCTCGAAGCCGTATACTAAAGAGAACGGGGTTTCCCCCGTGCTGGACTTCGATATCATTCGATATGCCCAAAGAACCTCAGGTAGAACTTCTCTCCATTTTCCTTTCGCGTCGTTCAAAATTTTCTTTAAATTTTGAATGATAGTTTTATTTATTGATTCGGCCTATCCGTTCCCGCTCGGGTGGTACGGTGTTGATAAGATCCTCTTTATTTTGTGTTCTTCGAGGAACTGTTACCTTGTTGCCGACGAATTGCTTCCCGTTGTCGGATATGATTTTGGCAAGTATCCCGAATCGACACACGATGTGGTCCCAGATGAAGTCAATAACTTCCTTTTCTCTGACCTTCTCGAAGGCCTGTACTTCTACCCATTTAGAAAAGTAGTCAGTCATAAACAAAATGAATTTAGCTTTACCTGGGGCAGTTGGTAGAGGGCCACCGATGTCCATTCCCCATTTCATGAAAGGCCATGGGGACAAGAGTGAAGGTGCTCTCCGTGCTGATGAATCATCGGTGCAAACCTTTGACATTTATCACACTTTTTAACAAACTCCTTAGTGTCTTTTTCCATGCTATCCCAGTAATACCCTGCTCTAATAATTTTGCAAACCAAAGACTCGGCGCCAGAGTGATTCCCACAAGTGCCTTCGTGGATTTCTCGCAGAACATAATCGGTGTCCCCCGGCCCTAAACATACCGCCAATGGTCCATTGAACGTTGTTCTATACAATGTTCCATCTTCATCCTATGTGAATCTAGCAGCCTTGGTTCGTAGAGCCCCTACATCTTTATGATCCGATGGGAGCTTTCCATTTTTCAAATATTCGATATACTTATTCCTCCAGTCCCAAGTCAAACTTGTAGAATTTATCTCGGCACGACCCTCCTCGACCATATATCTCGATAATTGGATGACAGTCACCGGGATAATATTATCTTCTTCAACTGATGACCCCAAGGCCTCACTATTTTGTTCTCGAGGCACATGATCTAGAGTCTATTCCTTGAAGCGGTGTAAGGTTACTTGCAGCTTGTCGAAATATCTTTGTATCCTATCCTCTTGAACTTCGAAGCTTTTGTTTACTTGGTTCACCACCAACAGAGAATAGCACTTGGCTTCAATGGCTTCTGCCCCGAGCTTTTAGCTAGATTGAGACCTGCAATCATGGCCTCATACTCGGCCTCATTATTAGTTAACCTGGAAGTTTTAATAGATTGTCCAATAGTGTTACCTGTAGGTGGCTTCAAAATGATGCCAAGCCCGGACCCTTTCACATTCGAGGCACCGTCCGTGAAGAGGGTCCATACCCCTGATGATGTACCCGATCACAACAGAAGTTCTTTTTCCACGGGTACGAGGGTCGGTGTAAAATCGGCCACGAAGTCAGCTAAGTATTGAGACTTGATGGCTGTTTGGGGTTGATATTCGATATCGTACCCGCCAAGTTCGACTGCCCATTTGGCCAATCGGCCTGATAACTCAAGATTATGCAAAATATTTCGGAGAGGATAAGTGGTTAACACACATATTGGGTGACACTGGAAATATGGCTTTAGCTATCTAGATGCGCTTATTAATGCAAATGCTAATTTTTCTAAGTGAGAGGTATCTAGTTTCAGCATCTCCTAATAGACAGGGAACTGTGTACCTTGCTCTTCTCGAACTAGTACCCCACTTACCGCTATTTCGGACTGCCAAATATAAGTAAAGCTTTTCATCTACCTTTGGAGTGTGAAGCAGAGGTGGGCTCGATAAGTATCGCTTCAATTCCTCCAACGCTTGCTGGCATTCCGGGGTCCATGCGAAATCCTTTTTCTTTTTGAGTAAGGAAGAGAACTTGTGGCTTCGATCTGATGACCTCGAAATGAATCGGCCCAAGGCGGCTATCCGTCCTGTTAATCTTTGTATGGCTTTCACACTATCTACGATGGTGATATCTTCGATGGCCTTGATCTTGTCGGGGTTGATTTCGATTCCCCGATTTGATACCATGAAGCCGAGGAACTTGCCCGAATCGACCCCGAAGGCGCATTTTTCTAGGTTAAGCTTCATGTTGTACTTCCTCAAGATTTTGAATATTTCCTGCAAATGAGTTAAATGGTCCTCTACGCGCAGGGACTTAACCAAAATATTATCAATGTAAACTTCCATTGATTTACCTATCTGTTCCTCGAACATTTTGTTAGCCAGGCGTTGGTATGTAGCTCCAGCATTTTTTAGCCCGAAAGGCATTACATTATAACAGTTTCCAAGCTTAGTGATAAACGAGGTTTTCTTCTGGTCCTCTGGGTTCATCTGAACTTGATTGTACCCGGAGTAGGCGTCGAGAAAGGTAAGGATCTCGTGGCCGGCTGTGGCATCGATCATACGATCGATGTTAGGCAGTGGAAAGGAGTCTTTAGGGCATGCCTTGTTTAAATCCTTATAATCTACGCACACTCTAATTTTGTTCCCCTTTTTAGGGACTACAACTACGTTGGCTAACCATTCGGGGTATTTTCCTCCCGAATAGACCCTATTTTAAGAAGTTTAGTTACCTCATCCTCTATGAATGCATGCTTCACCTCGGACCGGGGCCTCCTTTTTTGCTTTACTGGTTTGAACGTGGGGTCGAGGCTTAGCCGGTGTGTTATTATTTTCGGTGGGATCCCTGTCATGTCTAAATAGGACCAAGCAAAACAATCCATGTTATCGATAATAAATTGAATGAGTTTTTTTCCTGAGTTTGGGGGTTAACCCCGTTTCCAGGTATATCTTTCTCTCGGGTATATACTCGATCAGTATTGGCCTATTCCAGCTCCTCGACCGTTGATTTGGTTGCATATGACTCTTCGGGAACAACGAAAGTTCGAGGAGTGAGGAAATCCTCTTCTTTTTTTTGATTACCTGTTTCTCTGATTCAGTCGAGGCTGGGGACGGTGATTGCTATCTGGCCGTTTGCTTATCTTTGGTGCTTAATTTTTTGAGGTCGAAGGTGCTGTTATAGGCGTCACCTCATTGACTGCGAACATTTCCTTTGCAGCGTGTTGTTCCCCGAAAACTGTTTTCACACTATCCATTGTTGGGAATTTCATCATCTGATGAAGGGTCGACGGTACTGTCCTCATGTTGTGGATCCATGTCCTTCCAAGTAGTGCATTATATCTCATGTCGCCTTCGATGACATGGAATTTTGTATCTTGGATGGTCCCGGCCACGTTCACTAGTAGTATTATTTCCCCCTTCGTTGTTTCGCTCGCCATGTTGAAGCCATTTAGGACTCGAGATGCAAGTACAATTTGGTCCTGTAGGCCGAGCTACTCTACGACCCTTGATCTTATTATGTTTGCTGAGCTACCTGGATCCACCAGAACACGTTTAACTCTAATTTTATTTAACAAGATAGAAATTACCAGGGCGTCATTGTGCGGCTGAGATATGCCTTCCGCTTCCTCATCATTGAACGATAGGACGTTGTCGGGCACATAACTCCGAGTCCATTTTTCTCTGGTGATTGACACCTTGGTATGTTTAAAGATAGGACCTTGTGGAACATCGACACCGCCAACGATCATATGAATTACATTTTGCGGTTCTTCCTGTTCATTTTTTCTGTTTGTGTCTCTTTCCCTGAAGTGATTTTGAGCCCAATCACTGAGAAACTCTCGAAGATGACCCTCGTCGAACAATCGAGCTACCTCCTCCCTTAGCTGTCTGTAGTATTCGGTCCTATGGCCATGTGTGCCATGATATTTACACATCAAATTAGGATTTCTTTGAGAAGGATCGGTTTGTATAGGCCTGGGCCACCTGGTGTCTTTGATCCTTCCAATAGCCGATACGATCCCTGATGCATCAACACTAAAATTATACTCCGATTACCGGGGTGCTTCCGCCGGATCGGTATGTTTATCAAAACCATTATTACTCATAAGTCCCCAAGAATTCTGTCCTCGATCGTTTGTTCGATCATTCCAAGGAGGATTGTGCCCCGAATTGTTGTTTCTTCGATCTGTGATATATGGCTGATACCATTCCCTATTTGATCTTGGTTCCATATCTGTATCCCTCGGGGCCTTAACTGCCAATCTATTTGGGTGAACTGAACCTGATGGGGCTCCTAGCTGGTCGTCCTCGACCCTGATCTTTGACTGGTAACGATTATGTACATCTGCCCAAGTCACAGCAGGATACTCGATCAAATTTTGCTTCAACTGTCATGACGCGGTCGAACTCCACTCAGTCAACCCCTGTGTAAAAGCTTGCACGGCCCAATCATCCGAGACCGGTGGTAATTCCATTCGCTCCATTTGAAATCGGGATACGAACTCCCTTAGCATCTCATCACCCCTCTGTCTTATCTTAAAAACGTCCGATTTCCTTCTCCCAACCTTTATGTCCCCGTCGTGTGCCTTCACGAAGGTGTCAGCTAACATAGCAAACAAATCGATAGAATTCGATGGCAAGTTATGATACCAAATCATTGCTCCCTTTGACAAAGTTTCCCCTAATTTTTTCAACAAAACCGACTCGATCTCATCATCATTTAAGTCGTTTCCTTTAATCCTGTAAGTGTACGTGGTAATGTGTTCATTAGGATCGCTCATCTTGTTGTATTTAGGTATATCGGGCATACGGAACTTTTTAGGAATGGGCTTCGGAGCCGCGCTCTGAGGAAATGGCTTCTGTACAAATTTTTTGGCATCCAAACCTTTTAAGTCCGGGGGTGCCCCCGGTATTTGATCAATACGGGAGTTATACATCTCTACTTTTTTTTTCATTATCCTCAATCTTTTTCTTCCTCGACTCGATTCTTTTGGTGAGTTCCTCCCCGAGCCATTACCATTCGATGTTTCTGGCACCGGCTCAGTACGACGAGTGATTTCTGGTTCGACCATACTTGGAGTTTTGTGCTGACTTTGAAGCTGAGCGATAGCAACCTGTTGAGCTTGTAGCATCTCGAATATTACTTGGAGGCTAACTCCCCCATCTCCTATACCCTGTGTTCCTTGGCCACTAGATTGGACTTCCCTACGTACACTTCCTCCGGGGTCTAAATCAGCATTCAAAGCGATGTGTGAACTAACATCGAATGGTTCCACATTTGGCACTTCCCCAGGGTTAATCGGTGGTACACCGGCTCCCGGAGCAACTACATTATTGTTTCCCCATGAAATCCAAGACCATCATAGCCGTGTATGGGTGTGTTTTGTGAGTTTGACATGTTTTAGCCTGAAAACAAAAATTCTTGACAAGAACAAGTGTGAAAATAACGTGTGTTATTAGAATCAGTACTGAAATAACCACTATTATCTTTAGCCCCACGGTGGGCGCCAAACTGTTTACCTCAAAAATACGAGTAATAATTAAACTTGTTTATGGTTTTAAAGATACGTGATTTAGTTCAGTTCTAATTAATAACCAAGAAGTCTAACTTATAAATGAAAGAAGTAAGTTGAATCAAACCAGTGCTTAAGCAACTCTTGACCTCGAGCTATGGTGTCCTCGAGGTTGGTCAACAAGAACAGTAAAGTAAAGACAATAAAGTTAAGAGACAATTCTGATGAGTAATGAGCAAGAAAGTAAGAGAGCATATTCTTTTTTCAACGATTGATAATGGTTAAAAATGATTGGTATCCTCTTGATATAGTAGGGGAACCCTAAATAAGGTACATTTCTATTTACAGTAAGGAATCTTATTGGGACAGTTGTCTAACCGCCTAGTGCAAATCCGTACTAACTCGTACAAATCTATTCCGGAATTTACGTCATGATCTTGGGACCATCGCGGGAATCTCGCTCTTTCTGTTATAAAACCATAACAGTATTATCTCGAGGTTGTCCATCTCGGCTCCAATGTTCCTCGAGCACTTAGATCTTCGAGCCTCGTATTCTGCCTTCGAGCTCGAGCTCGGTCTATATTGAACTTATTCTCGATACGACCTCTCGAGCCTACAAAATCGGGGATACATGATTTTGACCGTATACACGTATAATGTTACATATATCAAGCTAGCTTTGTATAAGTCTAGTGCTTCAAAGAATGTACCATCCCAATTCATGTAGCGTGTTTCATTACATATATAGTTTTAATAGAAAAAAAATGCAAGGTTTTTGAAACTTGTAATCTAAAATAACTCATAAACTTTGGTCATAAATTATCTGCAAAATGAGCAGTTCTAAATTAAGTTATTTCTAGAAAAATGTCATACTTTTTTGGACAAATTAAAAAGGAAAATGTGCTACAAAATCCACACATATAGTTCCCCGCGGGTACTCACACAAATTATATAACTATTTTACATCCCTCAATCCAAACATATAGTTACCCCCTTCCCCCCTCCCCCCCAAGTACTCACAAATATTAAAATAGTATGTAACTATTTTACATTCTTCACAATCTCACAATATATTACGCCCCCCCCCCCCCCCCCCCCCCCCCCCCCCCCCCCCGTATTTGTAGGCATGGCACATGGGCGGTGCGGGTTGCGGAGCGGCGGCGGGTTTTCAACTTATGCAGGGCGGGGCGGGTTTGGGCTTCGCGGGTGCGGATGCGGGGCAGGGCGGGTTTATTTTTTTAAGAAAAAATCTTTGCGGGTTGCGGGGCGGGTGCGAGTCTTTTTAAAAAAAAAGTCACATTCAGTCTTAAAACTAACCACGGTCACTAAGCAGGTGTAATGAAACATATTAGTGACTTAATGTAGTGCTTAATTGCACTTGCACCTTCAATGTCGTTGGAAAATGAGGTATTTTGTTGGAAAAGGGAAAACACAAATAGGTAGTCTATATTTATTATCAGTTTGAATTTTGAACTATCAAAATGGTTGAACACTAATCTGGGATGGGTAAGATGTTGCTAACTTCATGGAAATTCTTTGTTTTAAAAAATCAAATACACCATCTATATCATGGAAAGTCTTCATGAATATAATTGTGTTATTCCTATCTTTTTCTAATAAATCACTTAAAACACTAATGTGGTGCAAATCTTAAATAAAAAAATATATATCTTACTAAATAGATTTATAGTATTAAAATTGGAACAATAAAAAATAAAAAGGTGCAGCCCGGTGCACTAAGCTCCCGCTATGCGCGGGGTCCGGGGAAGGGCCGGACCACAAAAGTCTATCATACGCAGCCTTACCCTGCATTTCTGCAAGAGGCTGTTTCCACGGCTCAAACCCGTGACCTCCTGGTCACATGGCGGCAACTTTACCAGTTACGCCGAGGCTCCTCTTCATGGAACAATAAAAAATATAACTAAATAAAAATAAAAATGTTTTATATGTTAAATATTTTTTTAAAAGGGTACAATAGCTTAAGAGTTCAAAAGCAAGAAAGCTATTACTAGTATTAAATCACATGTCTTATTCAATAATTTGTTGTCATTTTCTGTTTAGAAGTTTTGATTGATTAAATACTTTGTTGTCATTTTATTAAGTTTGGCTCAATAATTTTTTTGAAAGGGCACAGTAGCTTAAGAGCAACAAAAGAGATTTCAATTTTTTGCTTGATTAAATCAGAAAGTCCAACCAAAAGCTCAAAAGAAATAAAACTGAAAAAATGAAAGAAAAAAAATACGGGGCGGGTGGATGCGGATGTGAGTGTGG
>NW_017672055.1:2868-35438 GCF_001879085.1 Nicotiana attenuata | reverse complement strand
GGGGAGGTTTAAATCTTTGCGGGTTTATGCGTGTTTACCCCGCAACCGCACCGCACCATACCGTTTGCCATCTCTACTGGTATTTTTAAGTATAACATAAATGTATGACTAAAGTAGGAGTAGGACTTAAATGAACACGAGCTACCTAGCTAGCTAACCCCTAGAAATTAGAATGTGGTCTCTTTCGTATATTTCATTCCCACTTTTCCATGTGCCACTCCATCTTTAGAAATTAGAACGTGGTCTCTTCCTTTGCTGTACTCTTTTTATACGTAAATATTATAGGCCGGTACTTCTAAAAAATCCCAAATGAACGCTTTCTTTTATAGGCGAAGTGCAACTATAGCCATTTTTAAGCCCTTTATTTAAAATATATTCATAATTTACAATGTACTTAAATATTGGTTTGTTCACCCGAATTTCCAAATTTAGAACTTAGTGTCCTGAATTTTTGAGCTGCTAATTTGAAATTCAGGACTAAGTTTTCCTGAATTTCTGAACTACTAATTTAAAATTCAAGCATAAGATTCGAACTTCAGGACACAATTTTCGCACTTTAGGACAAGATGTTCTGAACTTTTAATTTTGAGATTTAAACTCTAGGACGCCGTGTCATGAAGTTTGACCGAAATTGGGTAATCTTTAAATACATTG
The DNA here is from genome assembly GCF_001879085.1 of Nicotiana attenuata. NCBI lineage: Eukaryota > Viridiplantae > Streptophyta > Magnoliopsida > Solanales > Solanaceae > Nicotiana > Nicotiana attenuata. The sequence goes on along the minus strand of NW_017672055.1, from coordinate 34,784 downwards.
TAAATTGTGGATATATTTTAAACATCATGCTTAAAAGTGGCTACCTGGTGTCATTTCCACTTCTTTTACTTTAAATAAAAATTGGAATTTTTACCTCCTATAGCAAAGGTTAACACCTTATTTATTTTAAATAAATACCGTTGATGAAAGGCTATAATTACGTATTTTAGTCGCTTATTACACTCTAATTTACTGCACTTTAATTGAGTTTGAGCTTTAATCGCTAGTGTCTTGCACTAGCTGTGTGTTTTATGCCTTGTAGGAGTGATTCCGAGCTATATAGATGTTATGGAATGAATGCAAGTGATTTGGAGCTTTAAAATCTGAGTAAAAGCCCAAGGATACAAGCCGGGATCGCGTTTGGGGGTCAACGGATGATAGTTAGAGCGAACGAAGAATCGAGTAGGCATATTGTGCACTGTATAGTAAAATAGATATAACATTTTTCTCAGAACTCCATTTTGGCTCCACAATATATGGTTGGAAAGCTAACTCAAAGGGATACAACTTTCATATTTTACGTTTTTCCAAATTCCAAACGAAACAGGGTGAAAAGTGCGCGCCCAGATGAGCGATCGCGCTAGTTTTAGCGCGCACAGGACAGAAAGTTGTCCAACTAGCGCGGCCATTAACGCGACCGCGCTAGTCAAACCCGGGAAAAATGTCCTTTTTCACATTGGAGAAGGTATAATTGTTTGGGCCCAACCCTACTTGGTATATATACATGGAAAAACGGTATTTTGATGGGGGAGAACATTTTTTAGAGTAAAACACAAGCACAGAGCCGCCGTGGAGGTCGGGTTTCATCTTTTCTTCCACCAAACTTAGTAATTTTTGTGTTTCTTTGTATGATTTGTCGTTTTGCTACCATGTCTATGTGGAGCTAAACTTCACGTTCTAGGGTTGTGGTTCTTTCATGACTATTGTTATTCGAATATTGATTTTGATTTCTTAGTTTATCATATTAGTTTATTTATTCAATCCTGCACTTAATTATTTGATTGCTTGATCACCAATTGAATACTATCTACGAATCTAGAGTTGAGCTCGAAAGTGGGAATTCTAGATTGCATATAGGATTGAGTAGAGCATGTTCTTGAACCTGGGCATCGGGGAACGGATTCGCGGTTAGGATAGACATATACCTAATTACCTTACTTGGTTAATTTACAGGAATTATAAATGCGTTCTTGTTGATTCTAACTCCATAGACATATAGGCGTTAGGTTAGCTTGAATAGGCGAGTAAGAACTCGACAGATTCTTATGAGCAATATTAACCCTGTCAACCAATAAACTCGATAAATTAGTTAGTCAATTCAATTGAATAATACAATAGGAATGTTAGATAACCCATAACCCTAGATCGTTTTCATTACATTGATATCATAAAGATCTGCTCTTCCTTTGTTTAATGTTCATTATTTATATTTCTTTATTTAATTAGTATAGAATCAAATAATTCTAGGTTTAATTCTTGTATAGATAATTAGGATAGTCTAATTTAGTTAATAGTTAATCACAAGTCCTCGTGGGAACGATACTCTACTCACTACTTTATTACTTGACGATCACGTGCACTTGCGTGAGTGCGTTTGGCCGCAACAAGTTTTTGGCGCCGTTGCCGGGGACTTAGAAATTAACTATTCTACTAGATTGAATTTTTACTTCTTGCCTATTCAAGTTTTTATTTTTTTATTTTTAACTTAATTTAATTTATTATTACATTTGTTGATATGGCATCTTGGAATGATAATTGGTCGAATATTGATTATTTTTATTATGGTGATCCTTGTCCATATTGTGGAGGACCACACTTGTGGCAAAATTGTGAATCTCAATCTTATGGGTGGAATATTTGTAATATGTGTGGTGGTCAAGATGGCCATTGGGATGGTTGTCCTAATTCTTATTATCCTTCTCAGAGCTCTTATTATGATGTTTCTAATAATGTTTATGAGTTTGATAGGACCAATGAAGTACAGGATATGGAACGTGATGCATACTTTAGGGATATTCTGAGGCAAGTAGTCGAGCTACAAGATGAAAATCGAAAGGCTGCACAAAGAATTAGTGCAGCAATCATGAGAATGAAGGCCGAGGCGGAGGAAGTGGCTGAAGAGAGCGAGCTCCCACCAGAAAATAATTTTGAAAAAGCAGATATACTGAGCCAATCTTGGCTAGAGGAACAAGCTCAACTTATAAAATCTCATGAGATTCTCCGTGATGGTCTTTCAAATATGACAGAACAACTAATAGAAGCAAGAACTGAGCTCAGCCAAGAGATAGACCAATTTGGCTTAGATATCCATGACTTGCATGATCAATTGAATAAAAAGGTTGAGGCGTCTGATGCCCCACAACCAATTTTTGTGGATATTGGCCAGCTTGTGGAGCGGAAAGAGGAACTTCAACTATTCGACCAAAATATTATTAATGATGCCAAGGTTGACGAAGAGTGCAAAATTGAGGATGTCAAAAATAATGCAATTTTGGAGTTGGAGCGTATTGGACCTCATTCTAAACACTTTTCAACATTGTGTTTGGTTGGTGACATGGGAATTGATCCAGTAGAGCATATGAAGGAGTCAATGGATGAGGAACAAAGTGTTTATATTTTGAAATTTGCCACACCAAGGAGACAAAAAGACATTCCCCACTTAAAGGCCAAGAAGAGCAAGATGCGATACCTATTGCTTGGTTCATTTATTTTTATACCACCGTCTCAGGAACGCGATAGAAAATTGATGCAAAATTGGGGGCGCAATTCATATCTTCAAAGTGGAAGGAAAAGTGGTGAAAGTGATGGACTCGTGCCGCGACTTTAAATTAGGCGCTTGTTGGGAGGCAACCCAGCTTTACTGCTTTCTTTTATTTTTATTTATTTTGTTTATTTTATTTTTCTATCTTTGTAGCCTTTTTTGTAGGATTATGAGCATAGAAGAAAAGCCACTAGAAGTGTGCAAAAGTGAGCTATGTGGTTGAAATAAGTGTGAGGTGCCCGCACAAAGGATCGTACCTGGAAGAAGTTTGAGTATCCCGTGAGCTGCTAGTGCTTCGGCCTTTGCCTACCAGGGAGTCTCTTTTACCCTCTTGTTATTTTTAGTGTGCATTGAGGACATTGCACAATTTTAAGTGTGGGGTGAGGAGATTGTCTGGGTGATTTTCTGTGCTATGTTAGCTTAGTTATAGTACTCGTTCTTAGTGTAGTAATTTTTTTTTTTTAAGAAAAACAAAAAAAATAAAAAAATTTGGACTTTTCCCGACGATGGATTTTGTGGACAGCTTTCTTGAGGGATTAAGGTCCAATAAAAAAATGAAAAAAGGGTGAAAAATAGAAAAAAATCCAAAAATGCGTCTTTTATTTTTTTTTTAGGTAGCAATAATCCCCCATGGTTTTTCTTTGTACAACGGTTCTTTTCCATGGGATGTAGTTTGAACCGGGTAGTAGTATTTTTTTTATTTTTAGAGTAGATTAGGAATTTAGGGAATAAATGGAGGAAGAAAGATGAGATACCTAGGCGCCTTGACTTGTTTGATGTAGCATATTTAGGCTTTGGCATGTGTAGTATCTTCCCTATGATTTGAAATTATTGATGATGCATTGCTTAGTTGTAGAGCATGTATTGTGACGTCTATTTCTCGTTTTCTTGACTTGTGTTCACTTTGTGCTTAATGCTTAATATCTTGTGACTCCGTGAATACTTGCATTTGTTTGAGAGTCGGAATGGGATCGTCCTTAGTGAGTCATGTGCCATGTGTGGTGAGGTTTTTGTGTAGTCTATGTATTGTACTTGTGTCTAGAACTTGTATTTGAGTTGAAGCGAAATTTAAGGTGATGCTCGGTTTGAAAAATAATTTTAGGCTTTCTTTGATCTTTTGAGATTATTGCTTATCACAAATAAAATTTATCCCTAGTTAACCCTTTTGAGCCTATAGACTTTTATTTGGCACCCACATTACAAGCATATACCCTTTTTGTTCTTAAATTGAGATTGTTTTGATCCTTTGCCTCTTAAAGCACTTTAATTGCAAAATGAGCGCTAAAATAAGTAAGAAGGGACTAAGTGTGGGGTGACTTTTGAGTGGAGCCAATGAAAGGAAGAAAGGTGCACATGTTTTGTAAAATAATACACCACTAGCGAAAAAAAATGTAAATGAATAAATGTCTTGTTATTGCTGGTGGGATATAAATTAAAGTAGTGCCTAAAGAAAGAGGGAACATTATTGGGATGATTGTGTTTGTGAAAGTGAAGTGGATTGAAGAATTTATGCTTAAAGTTGATTATGTGGTGTGTTAAAGTGCTTAAGAGGGTTAGTCACTATTCCTAAATATATCCTACCCGTCCCTTAGCCCACATTACAACCATGAAAAAGACCTAATTGATTTTAGATCGAGCGAGTCTACATTAGTAGAGATTTACATTAAGGGCAAGCCTATGGTACCAATTACATGTATGTGACTTCTTTTGTGAGGGTGAGCGATATTTTCTTTGATATATATGAGTCCTTTAAATATATTTGATCATGAGATTCGAATGTGTGGATTCAACTTACTCTCTTGCCTTGGTTGTGAGGGCACATGGTTTCACGAAGGATAGGTAACATTATTAGACTTCTCTAGGATGTTGGGTGTTTAAGCCATGAGTGTATTGTGACATTGAGTCGGTTTTTGAGGCTAGGATTGTTGCGAGCATATTGTCTTTGTTTGAATATTTTTGAAGAATGACATAAGTAAAGGGAAGTGTATGATGATTGCATATGCTAGAGTTTAATTGTTGCTATCAACCATAATCATTGGTGTAGTGTGCTTCAAATATGTTAAGTTCTCATAGATAGAGTAAATTTTTGGTTGACTCGAGGACGAGCAACGTTTAAGTGTGGTGTGTTGATGATAGGCTATAATTACGTCTTTTAGTCGCATATTACACTCTAATTTACTGTACTTTAATTGAGTTTGAGCTTTAATCGCTAGTGTCTTGCACTAACTGTGTGTTTTATGCCTTGTAGGAGTGATTCCGAGCTATATAGATGTTATGGAATGAATTCAAGTGATTTGGAGCTTTGAAATCTGAGTAAAAGCCCAAGGATACAAGCCGGGATCGCGTTTGGGGGTCAATGGATGATAGTTAGAGCGAACGAAGAATCGAGCAGGCATATTGGTGCACTGTATAGTAAAATAGATATAACATTTTTCTCAGAACTCCATTTTGGCTCCACAATATATGGTTGGAAATCTAACTCAAAGGGCTACTACTTTCATGTTTCACGTTTTTCCAAATTCCAAACGGAACAGGGTAAAAAGTGCGTGCCCAGATGCGCGATCGCGCTAGTTTTAGCGCGCCCAGGACAGAAAGTTGTCCAACTAGCGCGGCCATTAGCGCGCCCAGATGCGCGACCGCGCTAGTCAAACCCGGGAAAAATGCCCTTTTTCACATTGGAGAAGGTATAATTATTTGGGCCCAACCCTACTTGGTATATATACATGGAAAAACGGTATTTTGAGGGGGGAGGACGTTTTTTAGAGTAAAACACAAGCACAGAGCCGCCGTGGAGGCCGGGTTTCATCTTTTCTTCCACCAAACTTAGTAATTTTTATGTTTCTTTGTATGATTTGTTGTTTTGCTACCATGTCTATGTGGAGCTAAACTTCACGTTCTAGGGTTGTGGTTCTTTCATGACTATTATTATTCGAATATTGATTTTGATTTCTTAGTTTATCATATTAGTTTATTTATTCAATCCTGCACTTAATTATTTGATTGCTTGATCACCAATTGAATACTATCTACGAATCTATAGTTGAACTCGAAAGTGGGAATTCTAGATTGCATATAGGATTGAGTAGAGCAAGTTCTTGAACCTGGGCATCGGGGAACGAATTTGCGGTTAGGATAGACATATACTTAATTGCCTTGCTTGGTTAATTTACAGGAATTATAAATGCGTTCTTGTTGATTCTAACTCCATAGACATATAGGCGTTAGGTTAGCTTGAATAGGCGAGTAAGAACTCGACAGATTCTTATGAGCAATATTAACCCTGTCAACCAATAAACTCGATAAATTAGTTAGTCAATTCAATTGAAGAATACAATAGGAATGTTAGATAGTTTACATTGATATCATAAAAATCTGCTCTTCCTTTGTTTAAAGTTCATTATTTATATTTCTTTATTTAATTAGTATAGAATCAAATAATTCTAGGTTTAATTCTTGTATAGATAATTAGGATAGTCTAATTTAGTTAATAGTTAATCACAAGTCCTCGTGGGAACGATACTCTACTCACTACTTTATTACTTGACGATCACGTGCACTTGCGTGAGTGCGTTTGGCCGCAACAACCATTTAAAAAATTATATTCTATAGATACCTTTTAATATTTATAGCAAAATATCTAATTTTGGTTAATTCCTACTCCTAAGCCACTAAATACGCTCTTCAGTTACAATATTTTCTTTCTCTCTCTACTTTGATACAACTTTTACCTCAGATTTCTCATAAAGATCTCTCCAATTCCTTCACCCATCATCGCCATTAACCGAAGGATCAATTTATCAACAATTATTAACCAAACTAAACAATCTAATCCAGTTATTTGCAGAGAAAGGATTAAACCCTAAACCCTTCCATTGCAATTACAATTGCAGAAGAAATCCTTACGTCTCCCTTACAATTCCAAGAATTTTCCGGCGTAACTTTCGTGTGCCCATCCTTCAAATCGTTTTCCTTCGGCTCTTCCTTTAACAAAGGCACAATTTCTGTTGACGGCGGCCATGGCTTCCTGTTGTTGTTAGAAGGGAAACAAGCCATGGCTTCCTGTTGTTGTTGTTGATGCTTCTGACGTTATTGTTGCATCTGCTGCAATAGGAGTAGCTGGAAATTAGGGTTTGTTCTTGAACAAAGACAACGGATGGGGATGAGCAACTTGATTTTCTATTAATATATTTCAATGTTTTTTCAACGTATCACGCTGTATTTTCATGTATTTCATTATATTCGTTGTCTTTATTTCATTGTAGTTTAATGTATCTTGTTGTATTCCATGTATTTCATTGTATTCACTATTTTTTTTCTCATTGTATTTCAATGTATCCCGCTGTATTCTATGTATTTCATTGTATTTACTATCTCGCTATATGCCATGAATGTATTCATATATTTTTTTAATTAATATAATTTATGTATTCAGATGTATTATATAATTTCTCTGAAGATTGCTATGTTTTTGGGTATTTTTCGGTTGAGAATTTTTTTTATAACTAAAAATACAAAATTTGTGTGTTATAATTGAGTTTGTTGAGTTATATTAGGAGTCAATTATGTTAATTGATTCACTTTCCGTTTTAAAAACAGTGTAATCCCCTATTTCACGCCGTGAATACAGTCGAATACAATAATCTGTCCAGCTCTAATCCCATATTTCACTTCATGAATACAGTCGAATACACTCGAATACAACAACTGATTAGCTGGACTTCCCTGATTCACGCCTATTTTTGCTACTGTATTCATGAATACAATAGCTTAAATACATCAAATACATCTTATAACCACAGAAAAGGTATCTATAATCCGCAATATAACAAATTGTATCTATAGATAGCTAATTACTACTAAAAGAGTGCTTTATGAAAATTTCTCAAAATTTGCACATTTTGGAGATGGATTTAACTTATAAAATATTAATCGTGTGAAGAATTTTATACGTACTAATCAATCCTGTTAAAATCAGTGAAGTATAAAATGCAGAGTGGTTGACCTTTTATCTATTATTTATCGGAAAAGGTCTATAGATGTGGCTCAAGTTTACCCTCCTTCGACCTATTGGACCGTTTCTGATTGTTTTTTGGGCACAATATCAAGGCACTACACCAATCCCCATGAATTTTTAATTTTATAAAAGTAAAATTAACATTTAAAAGATATGCTTATTAAATATGAAAAATTAGTACGTATAGTAAATACATTAAAGTCTGTATAAGGTTCGAATGAAAAAAAGTGTACTGATCATTCAACGTAATATTCTAAGCCATCAAATTCTTAATCACAGAACAATATCTTATATAAATTATATTCAATTGCAATGATCGATCACTATCAGAACAGTTAAAGAGTTGTAATCCGACTCAGATGGTATTTAAGGGTGTTGCCGATCGAGCTGCATGCGCTAGATAAGACACTACGTACTAATTAAGGGCATCACCAATCTTTACCCCATTTTTGGTTTCCCCATTTTGGGGACAATTTACTCCAACCATTTCCCCATTTTTCCCCCAAACTTTTTTATATTCTTCTCTCTCTTCTATATTATATTATTATCTTTCATTTCAATTTTATTTTTTAATTTTCATTAAACAAATTTCATCTTTTATTTTCATTAATTTGTAATTTCCATTAAAACAATTCCATAAAATTTTAAATAATATAATTTTTAAGCAATTATTATAGATTAACTAATAATTCAAACAAAAGTGAAATCATTGTGATACAAGATTAACTAAGTATTTTATATTCGCACCTTTCAATTTTAGCAACATCTAATATTTGGTATACGCACATTTCAATTTTAGCAACATCTAATATTTTATATTTGCACCATTCATTTTTTGAGATGATTATATATTTTTTGTACAATTATAACTTATAATAAAATTAACTTACACTTTTACATAAAAATAATAAATGCACGAAAATTAATTTATCAAAATTATACGCCAAAGCTAAGATGTATAATTAATATTATAAAGATATTACATAAATATAATTAGGTATATATAAAGAGATAAATTAAAAGATTAAATAATAAAATATACATGAATAGTAATGGGGGAGATGANACGCTCATTCTCGATTATCATGTTGTGCAGTATAATACATGTAGTCATTATATCATGTAGCACTTCTTTTGCCAAAAACGTGAGGGTCCTGTAACAATTGCAAAACGTTGTTGCAAAACTCCGAATGCACGTTCAACATCTTTTTGACATGATTCTTGTTTCATCGCAAAATATTTCTTCTTTGCCGAACGTGGCTCACGAATAGTTTGCACAAGGGTTGACCATTTTGGATATATACCGTCAGCTAAATAATAACCCATATTATATTCTTGTCCTTGAATAATCGGATGGTTGAGGCGATGAATAATATACCGAGGCAAAAAAAGAAGTTTTAACTGTTCAAAAAGAAAAACTAAGAGTAAAAGAAATGAAAGAAGAAAATAAAGTTTTAATGATGGATGTGGATTCTATTGTCGATCCGAGTCGTCGCGATATTATGCGACAAGACCAACAACGAGTAATGTATAAAAGATGTCAAGAATATCCACAGTCACAACCACAACAATCCTCAGTCCCATTCACTGAGTACTATAATGATTTTGGTGTATCTGGAAACGACATACCTCCTACTAAGTTATTATGCTATTTACCGTAGTTTCAATTTTTATGTATTTTAATTAAATGTATTTTCAATTTTCATGTATTTCCAATTTTTACTTTTCAATTTTAGTAACATCTAGTATTTTATATTCGCACCTTTCAATTTTAGCAACATCTAATATTTTATATTTGCACCATTCATATTTTGAGATGATTATATATTTTTTGTATAATTATAACTTATAATAAAAGGAACTTACAATTTTACATAAAAATAATAAATGCACGAAAATTAATTTATCAAAATTATACGCCAAAGTTCAAATGTAAAATTAATATTATAAAGATATTACATGAACATAATTAGGTATATATAAAGAGATAAATTAAAAGATTAAATAATAAAATAATAATAAAATATACATGAATATTAATGAGGAGATGAATAGTGTACCCCATATTTGAGGGAACACTATTAATCCCCCATTTTGGGGGCAAAAATGGGGAGGGTTGGAGTTTCATTGCCCCAAAAGTTGTCCCCATTATGGGGAAATGGGGTAAGATTGGAGATGGCCTAAGGTTGTGAAGCCTGTAATGTATATAGAGCTAGGTAGAAATTAGCAGAAGGAATGTACTGTGAAAGGAAGAGATGGCAGGCTGCAGTTTCGCTAACTAAAACGTGAAAAGCTCAGCAGATGGCACTCAAAAGGTTTTGTTATGTTTGTCTGCCCACAACCCAGCCAACACACCAGACTCACTGTCCATACGCTTTTTGGCTCCCATCACTTTATGTCATGTGTTTCATCAATCTCTATGGACTTTTTACACTGGATTAATTTATGGAATTTTGTTTAGCTGGCTTTGCTTCAAATTAAGTAGAGTAGGAATACCTTTAAACCTGGAATCTATCTACTAGCTACTCAAATATGTGAACTGTAAAGACTTACTAGACTAGGGTGGACTTTAATTATGTTGACACTTGATTCATGATAACTAGTAGGTTAGCTCTCACTGTCAGATATATCCATGGCACCTATATAGCAAACCTGCTTCCGCACCCTAATTGAGCCACACCGAACCAACCCCCATAATATTATAGAGTTACGGATAGATTATTTGACTTGAATTTACATTGACAAACAAAATCACTTGAAATTTATGCTTCGACCTCTAAATTAAAGCATACTTCCTCATTCTACGTTACGTGACATGACTCGAGGAACAACATCTTATATAGTAACAAATTAAAGATGTTAGAAAAGAGGAGTGGACTGGACCTGACCCCTAGGCCCAAGGCTACATCAAAGTTTATTCTAGGAATTTTCCCCTAACTATACCATATATGAAACCTTATTACCAAAAATGTGCATAATTTGTTAATTACCCGCCCAGTCCACACTTTAACTACAATTTATATACCAATCCATAATTAGGCAGATTCTGCCATTTAAAACGCGCGAAAAAAAAAGCACAAAATCTGCGTTTGATTCTTTCCACATTAAATTCGAAATTCGAAACGGAAAGAGATCTGATTGCTACGTAATTCTCTCTTTCACTACAATTCAAAAACAACGCAGAGCTTCAGAAGCTTCAACAACGCAATACAAATTGTAGAATTCAAAATTGTTCTTCATCGTTCTCAGTACTCAAATTGTCGAACCTATATCTGTTCTTCATCTTTTTTCTCTCAACTACACGAAATCATGTCAAAAATCCCAATAATGCTAAAATTGAATGGGAATTGGGATAACTATGGCAGATTTAGAGATTTTGAAGTTGATGCCATTGTGGTAGATGAGAATGCAGGTTTGTGTAGTTCGAAAATGCTTAGAATTTTAATTTTATGATATTATCTACAAATTTACTACATATATCTACAATTTGACTACAAGTTCTTTATTTGGTGCAGGAAAAAAATATTTTAATATACAGTGTCTCCAGATTGTAGATAAATTGTAGGCAAATTGTAGTTTACTTGTAGTTTGTAGTTAATTTGTAGATAAATTGTAGATATATTGTAGATACTATATTTTTAATATTGTAAATTTTTTTTCTTTGTGTTTGTTCTGAAAATGTAGATGAGGGCTTCAACAGATCGTATACATACTATGTTGGATGGTGTGAAGCGGTACATTGTGTGTCTAGAAAACAAGAAATATAGTTGTGGCCAATTTCAACTTGAAGAACTTCCATGTGTAAATTGTTTCCAGATTGTAGTTATAATGTAGGTTAAATGTAGTTAATTTGTAGTTTTTGTAAAATTTTGTAGATAATTTGCAGATTAATTGTGGATAACACATTTCTACGATTGGAGTATTTATTTCTTATTTTTTGTAGTGTAATTTAAGTTCAACTGACAGTTATATACAAATATTACATAGAACTTGGAGGTAAAAATCTAAAAATTATGATAAAAAGCTACAAAATTTATATACAATAACTACATTGAGTCTTCACACAATGTAGATAGTTTGAAGATTATTGGCGAGGGAGATTTACGTCAAGGATTAAGGCGAGAGAGATGCAAGCAGAAAATTGGCGAGGGGGAGGGAAGCTGGAGGCAAAGTCGGCGANGTAGAGGACGAACTAGAGTAGGTAACGGTAGTAGGTAGGTAGGTAAGGTAAACGGTAACGGGGGTGGTGGGGCGGGGGGGGGTGGGAGGAGAGAGAGGCGGGTAAAGGTAAATGTGAGAATATACGCTCCTAAATTAACGCCTAATATAAATGAAGCATTAATTATACCCCTAATTTGAATTATGGTATATAAATGGTAATTTGGTATGCTGAAATGTAATTAACACAAACCTTAAACATCGAGGGTAATAAGGTTTCATATATGATATAGGAAGGTAAAAATTCCTATATTCTAACTTCGACTCCTAGTATACATTCTAGCTTACTAAAAATTTGCCTTATCATATCTTCTCGTAAAGCTTGGCTGTGAGCACGTGATTTTTGCCCTAAGCAATAATTCCCAAAATTTCAAACAAAAAAAAAAAAACAATTTCTTTAGTATTTTATAATTTTTGTGAATTTTGTGGCATTTTTGGTAATTGTTGCATTTTTATTTGTGCACTTTAATTCATATGAAAATACAAAAATATGCATTTTTGCATTTAGGATTTAATTTCACATTTTTAGATTAGTAATTAAGTTGTTTTAGAATAAAATACAAAGAAAATAACAAAAGTGGTCCTTTTTGCAGTTTAGTATCTTAGTTGGCATTTAAATTAGGAATTAGTGTATGGAAATTAGGAAATCTAATTTTAATTTGGTTTTAAGCTTTAGTTTAGCATTTTAACAAAATCAGAAAATATAAAAATACAAATTGAAATACAAAGAATTAATTAAAAGAAATAAAAAGAGGAAGCAAAAGAAAAATTACAAAAGGGTGGTCTTAATAAGAGACCAAAATTGGGCTCATTTCAATTTAACCAAACCTCAGCCCAAATAAAAATCAAACGGACCCAGCCCAACCCATCTCCCTGACCCAGTCCGGTTCAACGACTCCCCGAAACGACTCCGTTTTGGCGTTGATCAATCCTGGCCCTTCATCCCCTTTAATCTAACGGCCGTGATTCCATCTCGCTGATTAAATAAAAATGTCCGAAAAATATTCATTAACCCTAGACAAATTTCATCTTCCTCGTACTCTTGTTCCGCCACCGTCCGCCGCCGGCCGGAAATCGCCTCCGCCGGCGGCGATTCCCCAATGAAGCCCAAAATTACACCACAGATGCCTCTCCATATCCTCTTTCCATAATTTCACTCAAATCCCAGCCGAACGGTTCGAATCTTGAATCGAAATTCTCCGGCCAAAACCCTAGGTGACCCAATCCCGCCCAAATTAACACCCTAGGGTCACCTCCCCTCCCTCATCTCGATTCCGTCGTCCTTATCCCTCGAATGCCATTCAAATCCCTCGAATTTTGAATCTGAGAAAGTCTAATTCGAGACTCGAGCGTGCAAGGTTTCTGTTCTGCTTTTCCTTGAAGCTTTCGGTATGGTTCCGTCTCCTAATAACGTTATTCGTTTGTTCTTGCTAAGAACAAAAGGATTAATGTTATTTGAGGACGGAATCAGAAAGCCGAGTTTGGATTCGAGCTTTTAGGATGGCCAGTTTTTCTTTCAAATCTAGGTATTTCCTTAATTTTTCCTTCTCTGTTTTCTTTTGAGTGACTGTTACGTTCAATAAGATTTTTGCTATTTTGTTCATGATTAATTTGCTTAGGGTTTATGCTGATTTTAGTCGATCCTGTTCTTAGTGTTCGTTTTAGTTCATATTAGGTTAGCTTTAATTCATGATACAATAAGTTGGATTATGCCTTTGATTATTCTTGATTCCATGAGTTTGTGTTTCTGACTTTGGTTCTGATTCTTGGTTAATCTTGTTTTGTGATGTTAGTTTAATTTTATTTCGAATCTTTGTTGATAATTGAGTTTAGCTTTGATTGATTATAGCTGATAGTTCAACTAGTGTTAGTAATTTTAGGTTGAATTCAAGGGTAGCTTAGACATTTAAGATTGGATAGCACATGGTAGTTGAAACTAGAATCTCCTAGAACCTTCCAAAGTAGGGCTTTAGTATAAGGTTCAGTAATTTTAGTGTGTTAACTTGAGAAACAAGTCAGTAAAGAGAGGACTAAGCTGAAAATAAAATAGGGACTAAGAGGAAAACAGAAAATTGGGGGCTGCCCTCATCTTTGCCTATAAAAGGCAACCTCTAGTGCCTTGAATAACAAGTTTTTGGCAGCCATCTAAATCCCCCCCCCACCCAAAAAAGGTATTTTACCAGTTCCGGGAGCCAAAAATTCCCTCAAAATAATACTGTTATATTGGCATTAAGATCAGAAACAATTTGGTTTTTCCAGTGTTCTATTCTATACTTGAGAATTACTGCAAATAGAGTTATTTGGTATCTATCTGAGCAGTTATTGGTTGGTTTTTGAGAAATTCAAGCTGGATTTGAATTGCATCAGTGCTAGAAATTGTTGCTGTGTTTGATCTGTCACTGAAATTGCAAATCTGTTCCTGAACTTGCTGTGTCAATTGATTTGTTACTAGATTTTGAATTCAATCTTGGTTGGCTGCTGAGGACTGTTATTGCTGCTGATCTTCTCTTCTTCTTATTGCTCTTTGATCTCCAGGTACATATTCTGAGTCTTGATATCATGTAATTCCTCAGCTGAGATGAAATAAAGTGGAAGAATATTTTGTTTCGATGTTTTCATTATGCTTGACTGTAATAACTAAGGACTGTATGACTGGACTGTACATCTGGACTGTGTAATGAATTTTAATTCTGATTATAGCAATTCACATGTTAGAATCTAATGTTTACTTTTCTATAATTAAAACAGGGTTCTACTGATTAGTTACAAGTTATTGAAGGCATTTAGTGTAGCTTGAAATAAATTCAGCGTGTCTCACTTCTAATTGAATTTGGTTTTGTTTGATATAAGGCCAGTGGCTTGATTTACACAGTTTGAGCTTCGGCTCATTCGACACAGGCCCAGATTCAAAAGTAGTGCCTTTGTGTCCAAGTCTGGGCCAAGCGAGCAGCCCAACTATGACAAGGATACGAGGTCAGGTCTGCTTTCAGGCTAGGCTGATTTTGAGATTGGTGATGTCTCCTTATTGGGCTTACTACAAGGCCCATGTCTGGACAACATTCATTCACTGAACGTTTAAGGCCTGTTTTGGGGCCTGATTTCTCTTAAGGGCCTGTTTTAAGGCCCACAAAACTGAACATTTCCTTGGGGTATTTTGTTTAAGTTCAATACCTATTTGAATACCTTGGCAATAATACATGGACATACTAATTAATTGGGGCCTTCTCTTGTTAGTAGAATACTTACTAGAAAGTCACAGTTCTTCTAGGTCGATTTTAGAAATAAATGAGATGAGCCTCGCTAAGCAAATATATAAATCGCGGGTCCCTCGATAAATGTTTAAGTTAAATACTTAGACTTCGGGATAGGTCGTTTAGCGAATTTCACGGTCTTCCCCAAAGACAATAATACGATAGTCTCTTTAGGCACGCGATTTAATTAATCTTACCTTCGTAATTACGGGTGCACATTCATGTGACCCAAATCCAAATCTCAACGAAGTCGAAATGTGTTAGTAATCACGGGTGCACTGGTGCAACGTGGTTCGAGGCGCATTTTCACGACGTTGCAATTCTTATTAAAATAACAATAAAAGTGGTTTACTAATAAAGGGCACGTAAGTTAGAACATGTTTCGGAATCAGATAAAATCAAATATGATAATTAAGCGACCGTGCTAGAACCACGGAACCCGGGAATGCCTAACACCTTCTCCCGGGTTAACAGAATTCCTTACCTGGATTTCTGGTTTGCGGACTGATAACAGAGTCATAATTTCCTCGGGTCGGGATTCTACTGGTGACTTGGGACACCCTTAATCTCCCAAGTGACGACTCTGAAATCTAAATAATAAATCCCGTTCCGATTGTCACTTCAAGTTGGAAATAACTCCCTTTATCATACCCTCTTTACGCGGGTGTAGTGAAAAAGGAGGTGTGACAGCTGTTGAAATGTGTAGTAGATTTTAGCCTTATGGTGTTAGCCTTATGTAAGTATTAAGTAATAGTAATATCTTTTTGCTTCATGTTTTGAAGTTGCATGTTAAGATTGAGAATCATTGTGTCAGAAGGGAAAGATAAACAGTTTCAAGGGCATCCCAAAATTCTTTTGATGTGTTTAGGCCAATGGCTATTGACAATGTTTCTTCAGAAAGAGATGATATAAGAATACTCAAGATCATTTGATCAGGTTGTATATATTGAATTTAGGCTGCATTTTGTTGGTAGACATTTGTACCTTCAATAGAATTTGAGATGGTGGACATGGATGGCTTTCATCAACATAACTATGGACATTTTATCCACAAAGAAAAGGTGATAGTACGAAAAAAAAAGTATTTTGTAGCTGCTAACTTGATTTAGATAACTGTGAAGCTTCTAAGTACTAATGGAGGTACCGGATGATTAGCAAGAAATCAATAAGGACAAAAGCTTTATCCTCTCTAAAAACTTCAGAGATAATAGAACTAACAAAAAAACTTAGAAGATGGACTGGATTTAGGTAAGTCTAGTTTCCTTTCACATACTTGGGATGCCCAATCTATATTGGAAAAAAGAAGGTATACCATTTCATAAACCTTGCCACAAAAGTGCGGATGTTGGCAAAGAAAGCTTTTCTCTTTTGGGGGAAGAGTAATAATATTATCAAGCACATAAATTCTCCGGTCCAAATGGTACATCTGCAGCTTCCCGAAGACATGATCGTTGATAGGAAGGTGTGGAGGTCGTGAACTAGGATGGTCACACATTTATTCTTTTCTTACATTAGTTCAATAATATTCTCTTACTTTTTTATACTTAGATCTATATTACTATCAGTTGTTTCTTTTGCTTCAGTGTTCTTATTATCTTGGTGCTGTTGGTATTGCTTCTTGTTGCTGCTTGTTTTCATGGTTTCTCCACTATTGTGTTTCTTTTTAATATGTTGTGACTATGCTTTTCCTGAGCCGATGGTCTATCGAAAATAATCTCTCTACCTTCACAAGGTTTGGATAAGGTTGCGTACACATTACCCTCCTTAGATCCCACTTGTGAGATCACACTGGATTTGCGAATAGACAAGCCAATTAATAGTTCCTCCTTCAAGTTACCCCATCTAAGTTGAGAACTATGGAAAGTAAGATGTGGAAAGAATATGGTAAGAACTTAATTTCTATTTTTAGAATCTATCAACAAATTTTATTTTATGTTAAAATCTCTATGGGAGATAAGTATAACTATGGATTGGGAATGAACCTGGAATAGTGTATGTCAAGTGCCCGAATCCTACAAGACTAAACTGAGAAGTGTCATGGTCAAATGGGAAAAACCAGAAGAAAAGTCATAGGAACTCAACACATATGGAAGCTTCATGGCTAACCAAGGTAGAGCAGACGCAGATGGTGTTGTTAGAAATAGAAATGGGCACATGGTTATGGATTTTGTCTCCCAGTCCAATTCTTAACTAACAATTACTCTGAAGTCGTATAGAAAATCAAATTTGAAGGTGTCCCTAAATACTGCAAATTCTGAAAAAGAGAAAAATTCTCTCTTGCGCCTCTCTCTTCTCTCTCTGAAAAAGAACCCAACAGCTATTTTCTAAACCAGCATTCCCTTCAGACGCCCTCTGATGGACCCGCTGGACGATGCCGCCCCGGCGCGTCTAGAAGGTCAATCGACTTCAAATCACATGGTGAACCAACCCCCTGAGCTAATTGACACAAAATTGACCTATTCTATCAAAATTATCTCCTCCTCAAATACTCCGAATCCTCCAAATTGCCATAGCAGAGACTCTGTCATAGCCACTCATACAACGCAAAATGGAATGCCGGCCGTTCTTTTCAAAGCTACAGACTACTATGGTGTTATGGCTGAAGAGTGCAAACTCACAATTGTTGGCCGATTCCTCAAACCAAGGCCCCAAATTGACAAAATTAGGTCAAAATTCAAGGAGTTAATCTCAATTAAGGGTTCTGTTAAGATTGAGGTTTATGATAATTACAATGTCTTTCTTGATTTCACCAATGAAGAAGATATAAACACTGTTTGGTTTAGAAGTGTAATTGAAATCGAAGGGCAGCAGATGTGGCTCCAGAAATGGTCACCGAATTTCAAGCCAGGAGGACCTGCCTGTTGCTCCGGTATGGGTTCTCCTTCCTAGTTTACCTTTTCATATGCACACATGGAATTATGTTAAACAAGCGGTGAGTGTAATTGGTACTCCCCTTGAAATGGATTTGGCTACTGGAGGAAGATGAAGGCCTAGTATGGCCAAAGTTAGAGTTGAAATTGATTTGCTTAAGGATCAACCTAATTCAGTTTATGTTGGTCAAATATATGACAATGCTCCTCAAAAAGGTTTTGTGCAAAAAATTGAATTTGAAGGTGTCCCTAAATACTGCAAATTCTGTCGAAAACTGGGACACAATATGATTAATTGTAGAGCATTAGAAAGGAAAAAGGCTGCTGAATATAGGGAATTGGATGCTCAAAAAACTGGTGTAAATCAGAATGAGGAAAACAGAGAAGTGGATGCTCAAAAAACTGGTGAAAATCAGAAGGATGAAAATAGGGAACTGAATGCTCAAAATTCTGGTGCAAATCAGAATGTTGAAAACAAAGGAACTGAAATGAATAACAATAAGGAGGTTTCTGAAAATGGAAGTACTAGCAACAATGGTCAGGATAGAGATAATATCACAAAGAATCTATTGAAACAAAAGAATGGCAAGGAATCCGATAATCATCAACAAAAATCTTCAAGCAACATCAGGGAGAGAACTAGGAAGAAAAATAAGAAGAGCAAACAGAGGAAACTTTCTAAGAAGAAAGCTAAAGTCATATTCAAGCCTATGCTCAATCTATCTGATGACACTAATAGGAGAAAGAAGCTTAACAAAGAGTTAACTTTGGCTTTTCACAAGCTGAACCAGGAAAGCAATCTGATATGGCTGGGAGTGATCAAAGGCAGTCGACTAATTATAAAACAGGGGACCAATTTGGGGCTGCTAATAATAAGGATCCCTCAAGTACAAACTCAAGCAAGCAGGATATACTGCCTATACAGTAACAGTGAAACCAAAGAGGATCAGCAGGAGTCGATTCAAGATAATGATAGTCAAAATGGTAATGAAGATCCTGAAAATAGAAAAAAGGAAAAGAAAGCTCTAAACATGAATGACTATATCAATGAGTCAACTAGTGTGCCTTCAGAAATTAAAAACCTTCTTGGGATTGATGTGGTTGCTGATCATAACATGGAATCCGATAAAAAACAAGACAAATATGTTACTTGTCATCAAATTGAAGTAACTTCCCCTAATAGGGTGACAATTATGGTTCCTGAAGATAAGATCCAAATAGATTCGAAGGAGGAATCCTTCCAGATCATAGGTGGCAAAGAAAACAACAACAAACCCAGTTTGATCCCAACATGTGGGGTCAGGGGAGGGTAGTCTGTACGCATACCTTACCCCTACTTAATGTAGGTAGAGAGGTTGTTTCCAATAGACCCTCGGCTCAAGAAGGGCAAGAAGAGGAAGAGGGAAGCAAGGAAGGAAGAAAGATGGAAGAGAAAAAGGGAGAGGTAAAGGAATAGGTGGCAAAGAAAAGAGGAAGAAAAAAGGAAAAAGGAACAAAAGCAAAGATACTACACCTCCTAAAGGAGGACACTCATGCAAACCTGAATTTTGTTTCCATGATAAATGCTATATTTTGGAACATTAGGGGAGTAAATACCAGAAAAGCCTTACCAAGGTTAAAAGAATTGATTTCCATATATAAGGTGGAACTTGTTGCTGTTATGGAACCGTTTGTCATTATCAACTAAATTGATAGATGCAGGAGATTCCTTGGATATCAACACTGTGTCTCTAATACAAATTGTCAAATTTGGATCATGTGGTCAGGCAACAACATGACTACTATATTGAATAATCACGAGCAACAACTTACTACAAAATTGCACTATGGGGTTGCTAACAGTGACCTTTATATTACACCAGTGTATACTAAATGCACTCCTGAAGAGAGAAGAGAGCTGTGGAGTAGTTTAGAGTTAACCAATCTTTAGGTGAATTGTCCATGGTTCATTGGGGGCGATTTCAATGTCATTCTAGACCCAGATGAGAAAAAAGGTGGTAGGCCTCACAGAATCAATAAAAGTCTAGAATTCAGTACCTATACAGATAATTGTGGAATGATGGACCTGGGTTTTATTGGACCAAAATACACATGATGCAACAGTTGGGAACCAAGAAGAAGAATATGGAAGAGATTAGATGGAGTGTTTATCAATGATGAAAAGTCACGGATTTTTCAAAACAATATTGCCAATCACTTGGCTAGAATTGGTTCTGATCATAGACCTATCCTAATTCAATGCCATGACACTAACCAACAGGGGTATAAATATTTCAAATATCTAAATTTCTGGACTAACCAACCAGCTTTTTGCAGGTAGTTGAAGAAGTCTGGAGGAGTCATGTTAATGGAAGTCCTTTGTGGAGACTTCAACAAAAACTTAAAATGTTGAGCAAAAGGCTAACCCAATGGTCCAAAGAAGACATTGGCAATGTTTTTGATCAAGTTCACTATTGGGAAAACAAAATGAAGGATCTAGAGAAGTGTGATCTCATGGACAGTAATGACATCACAAGGACTGAATTAAATAAAGGCCAAACTGAATACATTACATGGATGGGGATGCGGGATGACATTCTCAGGTAGAAAGCTAGAATGAACTGGTTCGAAGAAGGAGATGCTAACACTAAGTACTTTCATAGCACCATCAGAGAAAGAAGGAGAAGGCTCCAAATCCTCAAAATAAAAGACCACAGAGGACACTAGATTGAGGGGGATTCTAACATTGGCAAGGCACCTGTCTATCATTTTCAACAGTTCTTTAACATCAATCCCCACTTCAATGATCAAAATATCATCAATTGTATCCCTCAATGTGTAACTGATGATGACAATGAAAACGTCACTGTGGTGTCAGGAAAATGGAGGATATCATAGATACGCTTAGCATTAAAAGGTGGTGGAGATTCAGATTCAACCTTCCCTCTGGGCCAACTTTCTCAAGAGTAAATATTGCAAAAGAGCCCATCCGGTGAAAAAAAGTCCAAATCCAATTGGCTATCATATTTGGAGAAACATGCTCAAAATCAGGGACAAAGCAGAGAATAACATTAGATGGGAAGTTTAGAAAGGTAATTGTAGTTTTTGGTGGGACAACTGGACAAGCAAAGGTACTTTAGCCAATCTTTGTCAAGAAGGTGTGAGATCTAGTAAATTACAGGTGAAAGACTTCATAAATAATGGAGAATGGAATATTAGCAAACTCAATGAACTTTTCCCTGCTCATATTACTGAAAATATTGCTCACCTGGAAATTAGAGATCCAAATGAGGACGACTTCCCTGTTTGGATTATCTCTAATGATGGAAGCTTTTCTTCTAACTCAGCATGACACTCTATTAGATTCAAAAAACATAAGAATGAGTTCATAAACAAAATATGGCATAATTCTATTCCATTCAAAATGTCTTTTATAACTTGGAGAATTTTCAAAAATAGACTACCATGTGATGATATTATTTGCAGATTTGGTACTAACATTATTTCCAGATGTTCTTGTTGCTCTTCTGCGCAGGTTAAAATAGTTCAACATGTCTTCAGGAGTAGTGAAGCTGTCAACTTCATATGAAATAATACAGAAATGCACTTGGAATCAAACACCAACAGGAACCTATTATTGCTACCTTTAAGAGATGGTGGGAGACAATTACCAACAATAAAGTGCACAATCAAATTCTTCAAATAGCTCCCACGATCATATGTTGGGAACTCTGGAAACAAAGGAATGCGTGCAGATATAGGAAACAGAAGAAGTTTCAGCTGAATACTATGAGACACCAAATCATTTGGACTTTGAAAGCAACTATCGCTAACATTGTTCCTGGAGACTATACTCAGATGGAATGGTCCCTATTATGTGATAAAATTGAGAGACTCAGACCATCCCAGGGATACAAGTTACATGGGATTTCCCTCTACCTGACACTATCAAGATTAATACGGATGGTAGTTTTTAAAAAGAAAACGATAAGGCAGGCATTTGAGGGGGGTCAGGGACAGTCAAGGGGATCTGATTATGGCATTCTCTATTCCTATCATCTGTGATAGTAATACCATGGCAGAGGCTAAGGAAGCAGAGTTTGGAGGGAAATGGTATGGTCAAAATGGATACACTAATTTTTCTCTCGAACTAGACTCAAAGGTCATTGTAGATATGCTCGCGGAAGGAGACACAAACAACTTGAAGATAAAAAGGGTGATAGACAGAGCTTCCTTCATAGTTAAACAAACTAGAGCTACTGTCAGACATTACTTCAGAGAAGGTAATGAAGTAGCGGATTGTCTTGCTAAATTGGCTACCGCCACAAATTAGAGAAGGGTGTTTCATTCATTCCAACAATTGCCCGACAATGCAAAATGACCTTTCCTCCTAGATAAGTGGTAACTTCCTAGTATAAGAACAAAGTATGAAAAACCAAATTTCTTTGTTAGTTAATTTTGTTCATAGGTTCAGGAAGGAGAGTGCATATATATGAAACTCCTGTCCTTCTTTTGGGGTGATTGCATAACCGTTGTTGTATTTTCTGAGGTAAGGTATAGCCCCCCTCTTGTGCTTTTTTGGAATACAATACAACCTAGACGATTGTTTGGGCAACATTAAAAAAATAAAATAAAAATTTCTCTAAAGTCCAAGTTGCCTTACAAGGGATCCTTTGATGCTTTGATAGGAACAATCAATCTCAACTGGAACTAGACTCACTCTTAGCAGTCAATATGATCCTCGAAACTTACAAGATCCCATGAAATTTGTAAGCACTTCAAGGGAATGGAGTTGCAGATTTATTATCAAAACATGCAACTACCCTCACAGAAAAGAGAGCTTCTTGACGGAGAGTGACCTTCCTAATAAAGTGAGAGGAGCTGTTACAATGAATAGGATGCAAATCCCAGCCTTTAGAATAAGGGCAAGAAAGAATTCAGGTTTATTTATTGAACCTCCGTTATCCCCTAATTGAAGTGCTATTGTTGTTCTAACTAGTCCTATCCTAGCCCTTCACTTCTTTTGAATCACGTGCTTGCACATTGTATCTGTTATTTTGTGGCTTAAATTATTTCCTTGTATATTTAGAAAACCCATAATCCCTATAGGTTTAGAAAAACCCATTGTCCTAATAGATTTAGGAAAGAAAAAAATATAGTCCTTGTCAAATTGGGAAACCTTTCTCTTATAAGTTTAGGACTATTTGGGATCTATATATAGATGTTGTAGTTGGGGATTCCATAGATTGTACTGTGCTTTTCTTCTCATTCATAGAGGAAAACTCTCTCTGCTTTTGCCCCGAGGATTAGGCTTAGCCGAACCTCGTTAAATCCTTGTGTTGATTTTTCTTCTCTATATGCTGTATGTATGATTGTGTGCTAGTTAACCCACGATCGTCCGGGACAACTGGTATCGGGGTAAGGATCGGGTTTCTACATATAATCTAGTGTTAAGATGTCTTCGTCATCTTCAACAAAGTATGAAGTAGAGAAATTTGACAAGGGTTCTAGTTTCAGTATGTAGAAGATCATGATGAAATCCTCTCTGGTGTTACAAGGGTTATGGAAGGCAATTGATGAGAATTTTCGTGAAGAGATGAAAGAGACAGAGAAGGAAGACTTGAAGTAGAGGGCTTTGAGTGCAATCTTCATGAGAGTTACAGATAACGTTTTTGAGGAAATTGATGAGAATTTTCCTCAAAGATGAAGGTGACAGAGAAGGCAGACCTGAAGTAGAGGGCTTTGAGTGCGATCTTCATGAGAGTTACAGATAATGTTCTTGGGGAAATTGCTGAAGAAACTTCTACTGCAATGGAATGGAAGAAGCTGGAAGATCTGTATTCTAAGAAATTGCTAACAAACCGCCTCTACTTGAAAAAGAGGTTATAAAATCTCCGTATGAACGAAGGTACACCTGTTAAAACCCACCTTGATGAGTTTAATTCAATTATAATGGGCGTGAAGAACGTGGATATCAAAATTGAGAGTGAGGATTAGACCTTGATTGTGTTATGTTCTTTACCACCGTCTTATGATACTTTTACCGATACCCTGCTATATGGGAAAGACAGTGTTTCACTGAAAGATATTAGTAATGCACAAAAATCTAAAGAGTTGAAAAAGAGCTTTCCAAACAGCGGAACTGAGGTTGAGGGTCTTGTGAGTAGAGGAAGAACACAACAGAAGGACTTTAACAAGAAAAAGTCAACCGCCAAATCGAAGTCTAGAGCAAGAAAGAAGAACTGTTGTAAGTGCGGGGAGCAAGGTCACTACAAGAGAGATTGTCCTGAGCTGAAAGAGAAAAGAGGAAAGCAGAAGATAGATAATTCGGCAAATGTTGTTGACACTAGCAATACTTCTGATGATAGTGATTATGTAGGGGAAGCTTGTGCTGTGAGTTCTAGTCATGGGCAGAATTCCTGGGTTCTTGATTCTGGTGCTACTTTCCACATATGTCCATACAAGAATTGATTTACAACTTACAAGCAGATCAGTGGGACTGTCTACATGGGAGATGACAATCCATTACCAGTAAAGGGTATTGGTAACATCAGATTTAGAATGTTCGATGTAATTATCAGAAACATTGAGTGTCGGTATGTTCCCCAAATAAAGAGAAACTTGATCTCTATTTCGACATCGGATGATCAAGGGTATAGGTTTTACTCCGAGAATGGAATATTTAAAGTGTGTAAAGTCTACATGGTACTCATGAAGGGTAAAATGTATTCTAAATTGTATCATCTTCAGGCCAGTGTAGTTGAAGGGGAAGCTGCTGTAGCTTTTGGGAAAAGTAATCTAAATCAGTCTCAGTTGTGGCACTTGCAGCTTGGTCATATGAATGATAAGGGATTGTCTTTGTTGAGTAAGCGGAATTTGCTGAATGGGTACAAAAATCAAGTTATGAATTTTTGTGAGCATTGTGTATTTGTTAAACAGACAAGGGTAAAGTTCAGCAAGAAGGCCGAGCACAAGACCAGAGACAAGTTAGACTGTATACATTCAGACTTGTGGGGGTCCAAACAGAGTTCCGTCCAAGAGTGGTGCTTTCTGACTTTGATTGATGATTACTCAAGGATGGTATGGGTGTATTTTCTAAAAACAAAAGATGAGGCATTTCCGACATTTGTTAAATGGAAGACGATGGTTGAGAGACACACTATAAGAAAAGTTAAGCGTCTTCGAACTGGCAATGGGTTGGAATTTTGCAATTTTTAGTTCGATACTTTCTGCAGTAGAGAGGGCATAGTGAGACACTACACTTATGTCAGAACACCACAACAAAATGGTGTTGCAGAACATATGAATAGAACTCTTTGTGATAGAGCACAAAGCATGCTTTCATACTCATGTGTTAGCAAGGATTTTTGGGCTGAAGCAATCAATACAACTTGTTATTTGGTTAATAGATCTCCATCCACAGCTATTGAGTTCAAACTCTCTTTGAGGTATGGTCCGATTCACCTATTGATTATTCAAATTTAAGGATATTTGGTTGTCCTGCTTATGCTCATGTGAGGGAGAGAAAACTTGAGCCGAGGGCAAAGAAGTGCATATTTCTAAGGTATGCATACCGGAGTGAAAGATTATAAGTTGTGGTGCACAGATCAAAAGACTCCAGGGCTAATTATCAATAGGGATGTAACATTCAATGAATCTGGCTCACTGGACAGTTAGAGGGAGAAGGCAATAGTAGAAACATATCGTGGTGTCAGTGACCGCATAGAGCTAGAAATTGAATCTCCACTAGCTCAGTCCAGTAGTTCTAAAGTAGAGGAACAACAACCATATAGCATTGCAACAGGCAGAGAGAAGAGAGTGATCAACCGACCACAAAGGTTTGCAGACGTAGTTGATGGGAATCTTCTTGGATATACGAATCTTGTGGGATTTTCTTTGGCAGTTGCAGAGACTGTTGATGCGTTTGAGTGTTATAGCGATCCAGAAGCTATTTCGGGTACAGAACTAAATCGCGGATTAGTGCTATGGCTGAAGAGATTGAGTCTCTTAACAAGTTTAGGCATTGCCTAGACATGATTGATGTGTGTAGAAATCGGTAGAGTCCTCGTGAGGGCTGAGGGCAAGGTAGAGAGACGTTCCTGTTAATGAAGAGAATTCAAGACAAGGGAAAGATTTGTTATTTTGTGGCATAAATTATTTCCTTGTATTTTTAGGAAACTCATAATCCCTATAGGTTTAGGAAAAGCCACTGTCCTAATAGATTTGGGAAAGGAAAACCACTAGTCCTTGTCAAATTGGAAAACCTTTCTCTTATAGGTTTGTGACTATTTGGGATCTATATATAGGGGTTGTAGTTAGGGATTCTAGAGATTGTACTGTGCTTTTCTTCTCATTCATAGTGGAAAACTCTCTCTGCTTTTGCCCCGAGGATTAGACTTAGCCAAACCTCGTTAAATCCTTGTGTTGATTTTTCTTCGCTATTTGCTTTGTGTGTGATTGTGTGCTAATTAACCCACGATCTTCCGCAACAGTATCTTTGGCATGAGACTAAGAAAACGGTAGCATTTTGACAATGTCTCTCTTACGGGAGGTATTGGTTTTATGTCCTCCTTAGTAGGTATGGATCAATGTCAAATCCTCCACCATCAGAGAAGGTGGAAGCCTGGGTGGATTGATTAAAAAAAGATGTAGTGAGCATGATTGAGTGTTGTGGGCGAGGAAGAAGGGGAGGATTGAATTGTGACTGCAGAAATGAAGGCGGAGGAAAAATCCGATATGGCTCCAATACCATGTAAACCACATATTAATTGTACACAGCTGAATGTGTGTGTATATATATACACACACAATTGGGGTTCAAGCTAAGGGATAAGAGTCCATAGTTAGATAAGGACACAAAGTCGTATCTACTCTAACCTATTCATTTTCCTTAGGATCCTCAGTTGAATATGACTGAGATGGGTGTGCTTCAATACTCTTTGACAAAATAAGTCATACTCCTGTTAGTGTCACAGAATGTAGACATTACAGAATGTAGACATCACTTCTATGTATTATTTATAATCATTACAAGAGTTATAAAATATGAACTGGATGCTTACTTTCTATTTAGACTTAGCATCATTTTCAGTCATATAAATGCATGGAAACTCTTTTTATCTCCCTCTAATAAAGTGCTGAGGTATATATGCTTTTTGGCAGAGTAATGGATCATCGAAAGTCAGACAGCAACTTGAGAAGAGAAAGGGTAGCTGCTGACTGCTGACAGGAAGAAGCTACCGAAAGTAGGGAACAATGACATTGAGCGCAGTTACACACGAACAACGAAGCAGCGACAAGAACATAACTTCCAAAGGCAATAGAACCAAAATTATTCATATTTCGTAAGGAAGAAACCTCAACTTTGTTCAATTCTTTCCATCACCATCATCGTTCGTCAGCCTGAAATGAGGCTGATGCTGCACCTTACTTACTAATACTAGAGAAAACAAGTCACGAAAGACGACGTTAGATGTCAAGTTTCAACCAACGGAGACTAGTTAAAAGATAGAAAATGAAACAGAAGAAGTTGGTCAAGTGAAAAAAAAAACGCACATATACATAAAACAAGCCTCCTTTTCTTTTTCCTCCTTCATTGATCGATCAAGTAACTCAACGAAAACTGTGGCATGACCACAGTTTGGGGATCGAACTCTGCCCTGCGCTTGGAAAATCAAACATAAAATAACCAGCATTCTGAGGATCTAGCAAAGTATTTCATCGTCTCGATTAACTAGAGTATTAAATTAAATATACACAAATTGAACCTGAACTTAGTAATCTTTCTATCTCAAGACTTCCATTTAACATTGAATGAGCTTTGGTATGACACTGTGTCAAAATGAAGGAACGTCTAATGTGCCTTTCTCGTCCTCCTTTGCCAATATTATGACAACGGGTGATGCACCGATCAGGAACACCTAGCCGATTCTCTTCAATTCTCAATGTCTTTTAATGTATCTTTCTTGTAATTTGAATGGGCTTTGGTATGGTAGCTTGAAATGCTGATGGATCAAATATCCAAATCCAAGGACATGGACGCTTTGCCTTTGTCAGACGATTCTTCATCAGAGGGTACTGCTTGGAGTTGGCTGTTAAAATTCCTTAATTGGAGCAAAGGGGTTGAAGACGTTGATAATGAAGAAGAAAAATAGGGAGCATGAGAATAAGTTGTTGGGATAGTCGAGGATGAAAACATGTCAGAATGATCCATGGGGCAGTCCATATTCACTCCGAATAGCCTGAGTCGCTTTGCTGCCACCTTACCTTGAACCACCGGCACCGAGTTGAACACCATTGGCTCACCCCCACTACTCCTACCAACACTACTACAACCTCTTTGCATTTGCATTATTTCAAGCTCATGTTGTGATATTGGGAGTACTAACTGGGAAGCAGTGGCTGCCGATCTGACATAATTTCCTGACCCGCCCGCACAAGGGTTTGCATTTACCACTGTGGCATTAGTGCTAATGCTACTATTGTTGAAACAAGTGTTGTAGTAAGCTGGACTAGTATTACCAATTCCATAGATGTAGCTATGCGGATAATGATGAGACTGTTGTTGTTGAGCCATATTGCTGCTTGATTCCAGCAGCGAATTATGGGAATATTGTGAATGTGGATGTTGTTGTGTAAACGATGGTACCAGCGGACCCCTTTGGAACGGTTGTAAGAAGAGGCGCCCATGATTCCAATTAGAGAAGTGGTGCGGCACCATAAAAGGATTCATGTCCGGGGCATCAGGACGGCGGCGCCAGTCGATGAAGAGACGATGCTTGACCAATTCACCAGCTCCTCGCTGAAATGAGACAATATCCCCAGCATCGAGCTTCTTCTCCTTGACAAAGCGGCTCCAACCTTTAGTCATGACATAGCTTTGGCTGCTATTCCAGTAGGAATACCTAAATCTCCATGGCTTCCCATTTCTGTCTTCGAAATTCAAGAGAAGTCCTCCCTTGTCGTTGCTGGAGGAATCCAGTGGAAAATACTTCTCGGCATGCTGTTTTGGAATGACTAAACGATTGAGCTTTCCCACATCACTCGGAGTTACTACCTTATCGAACATATGTTCCCTTTCAATCAGGTGATGAGCTTCTCCTCCAGCAACCTCATCGCCGTCGCCATGATTTCTGGTAGCCGTAGGGGAAGAATCCATCAACATAAGCTCCGTACTTTCTCGATGCTGTTGTTGCTGCTGCTGGTTGTGATAAGAAGAGGATGTTGAAGATGAGGAGGAAGACTGAGAAAAAGGGCACATACCTTTTGAAGAGCCAGTTTGTTGTTGGATCCCCCGTCTACTAGTAAAGAAATTCATGATCTGCGGAACACACCATCCAGTACTATAGAGCTTGTCCAAGGTATAGATCTAGAGAAGATGTGAAGTTGAAAATGGGAAACTAGCTAGTAAACGAAATGATAAAGAAAACAGAAGAGGTTCTAATAATGACTACTGATATATATATGTACTATTCTTTCTGACTCCCGGAGTGATAAGAGAGGATGAGTGGTTATTTGGTTCTAGGGTTAAAATTGAAAGAGCTCTATCTCTTTAGCAGGAAAGTTGATGATAAGGTACAGTTTGAGAAATATACAGTGAAACAAAAGAAGAAAGAAAGAAATTAAGAGGGATATCCAAGTAAGTCTAGCTCTCCATCAGCCCTAATTACAACATAGAAAGAGAAGGTCGGTGCTTTTTTCATAGCCAAGAAAGACTCGTAGATGAAAGAGATTATTATTACTCATTAGAGAGAGAAAGAACGAAGGAAGATAATAATTTTAGATAGTAGCTAGGATTATATGTGGTGATTTTAATTCTTAGCGGCTGCTTCCTGGAATCTTATCAAGTTAGGCAATTTTCATTACAATTATTCTTTCTTTCCTAGTTCTTTCACACTGAACGACAGAGAGAGACGAACCCACAAATTATCTGATTGGTTCCTGCGAGCTCCTCCTCGTCATCATGGTGGTAGTCAAAGGCGGATCCAACATTTGAATTTTATGAGTTCAAATTCGTAATTCTATCACATTCATTTAACTGAGTGAATCCAAAATTTATTATTTTAAGGGGAGCCTTGGAATTGTAAAGTTGTTTCTGTGTGACTTATAGTTCATTAGTTCAAGCCGTGGAAACATCCAATAATTCTTGCATTAGATTAGGCTGTCTGCATCACACCTCTTGGATACGATCCTTCCCTAGACCGTGCGTGAATATAGATTGCTTTGTGAATTGAGCTACTTCTTTTTTAGAACTTATTATTTCTAGACATACAATGTCTTTTTGGCCAAAAATATAGTTTATGATCGAAAGTTACACTGGATACGCCCTGATGGTAGTATCAAAATTAAAATAAAATTTCATATTAATTCTCATGATTTATATGGATCTTCACTACCTAACAGTTGACACTACTAGTGGAGTAGTTATTTTCATTTCTTCCTAAGGCCCACGAGACAAGAGGGCCAGCCAGCTGTTTCTTAAAGCACGGGTTTATAATCTCTTCCTAATTTATGCAACTAGCCTTTCTCTTATATATATAAGTACTCATTTTCTTTTGATTTGTTTTCTTTTCTTTTTGTGTAAGATGGGGGCGGCGTATAATTAGGGTAAGTAGGCATTAGAGAGTAGCTGCTGTTGGGATGTGTTATTACAATACCATAGTATTATTGCTCTAGTTATTCGCTACAGTTGAAGTTTTATTACTACATACTACTTTAATTTGCAAATAAGGTTGGGGTAAAATAAAAATTAGCAAAAGTCCATTGGTCCTAGTATATACTCCATATTAAAGGCGCGCACCACTTGAGAAAAAATATGTTGTGTTCCTCTTAGCAATATTATTCTAGCACCGATCAAAAATGTTTTAGATTATTTATATACTTGCTGTCACTGCAAAAAGGGCCGTATAAATCCTCAAGGTTTTACACTTAACTTGGAAGTAATTCTGCTCCTTTTAATTATCGGCTGCTAGCTAGGGAACTAACACCCGTCAAATTTCTCAGACAAAAATCACGATTATGTCGAGGAAGAGACAAACTCGAAATAAAGAAGATAAAGAACACCAAATTTTAGGGTTTGCCTCTTCATCTAGCTAGTATTCTTCTTTATTTGCTTCTTTCTAGCTGTATTATATTATCACTCTCATAAGCTCCTTTTAGCTTCTAAATGCTGAAGCCTAATTTCAATAGCTAAAAATAATACTTCTAGCTAATAATATTTGTAGTAATAAACAACTTCAGAACCCTGGAAGGAAAAAAAGTAAAAGAAGGTGGGAAAATAGTGAATGCAATTATATTGGTGGACTGACAATGCGCAGAGAATGGGATAATCTATTCAATAACTAGATTGGGGGACCAAGTAGCTTCTTTTTTCTTTTACTAAATACGAAATGAAAGAGAAGATTTCACTCCTGAGAACTTGTTCGATCGACGGTAGTATCTGAGGTGAAAGGAAAAATAAAGGAAAGGAATGGGGGCTAAGGATGGGAGGAGAAATCGGGCAAATATTGGAGAATGCATTGGCCTTTGCCGGGAAAGAGGGGCTGGTTGAGGCGGAGAGTGTATGATATAGAGAGAGGACCACCTATATAAGCTAGAGGAAGCCATGCTGCAGCTGCATGCTAGCTGGTGAAATGCTCATATGGCCCATGTGGGGGGATTCATATGAAAAGGCCATAATGCCAGTCTACCTATCTCTTTCTATCTCTTTCCAAAGAGTCTTCACATTTGCACCAAATGAGAAAAGAAAAAGAGTCGTTCAGTTAAGCATGCTCTAGTCTCAACCTAACTACTACTAGTAGTAATTAATATATATATATATATAT